>NC_049201.1:72867594-72877594 GCF_013347855.1 Anguilla anguilla
TTCAACCTTCTCCTTACTGCCCCTGCCCTTCTCCTTACTGCCCTCACCCTTCTCCTTACTGCCCCTGCCCTTCTCCTTACTGCCCTCACCCTTCTCCTTACTGCCCCTGCCCTTCTCCTTACTGCCCTCGTCCTTCTCCTTACTGCCCTCGCCCTTCTCCTTACTGCCCCTGCCCGTCTCCTTACTGCCCTCGCCCTTCTCCTTACTGCCCTCGTCCTTCTCCTTACTGCCCCTGCCCTTCTCCTTACTGCCCCTGCCCGTCTCCTTACTGCCCTCACCCTTCTCCTTACTGCCCTCGTCCTTCTCCTTACTGCCCCTGCCCTTCTCCTTACTGCCCTCACCTTTCTCCTTACTGCCCTCACCCTTCTCCTTACTGCCCTCACCTTTCTCCTTACTGCCCCTGCCCTTCTCCTTACTGCCCTCACCTTTCTCCTTACTGCCCTCACCCTTCTCCTTACTGCCCTCACCTTTCTCCTTACTGCCCTCACCCTTCTCCTTACTGCCCCTGCCCTTCTCCTTACTGCCCTCACCCTTCTCCTTACTGCCCCTGCCCTTCTCCTTACTGCCCTCACCCTTCTCCTTACTGCCCCTGCCCTTCTCCTTACTGCCCTCGTCCTTCTCCTTACTGCCCTCGCCCTTCTCCTTACTGCCCCTGCCCGTCTCCTTACTGCCCTCGCCCTTCTCCTTACTGCCCTCGTCCTTCTCCTTACTGCCCCTGCCCTTCTCCTTACTGCCCCTGCCCGTCTCCTTACTGCCCTCACCCTTCTCCTTACTGCCCTCGTCCTTCTCCTTACTGCCCCTGCCCTTCTCCTTACTGCCCTCACCTTTCTCCTTACTGCCCTCACCCTTCTCTTTACTGCCCTCACCTTTCTCCTTACTGCCCCTGCCCTTCTCCTTACTGCCCTCACCTTTCTCCTTACTGCCCTCACCCTTCTCCTTACTGCCCTCACCTTTCTCCTTACTGCCCTCACCCTTCTCCTTACTGCCCTCACCTTTCTCCTTACTGCCCTCGTCCTTCTCCTTACTGCCCTCACCCTTCTCCTTACTGCCCCTGCCCGTCTCCTTACTGCCCTCGCCCTTCTCCTTACTGCCCTCGTCCTTCTCCTTACTGCCCCTGCCCTTCTCCTTACTGCCCCTGCCCGTCTCCTTACTGCCCTCACCCTTCTCCTTACTGCCCTCGTCCTTCTCCTTACTGCCCCTGCCCTTCTCCTTACTGCCCTCACCTTTCTCCTTACTGCCCTCACCCTTCTCCTTACTGCCCTCACCTTTCTCCTTACTGCCCCTGCCCTTCTCCTTACTGCCCTCACCTTTCTCCTTACTGCCCTCACCCTTCTCCTTACTGCCCTCACCTTTCTCCTTACTGCCCTCACCCTTCTCCTTACTGCCCTCACCTTTCTCCTTACTGCCCTCACCCTTCTCCTTACTGCCCTCACCTTTCTCCTTACTGCCCTCGTCCTTCTCCTTACTGCCCTCACCCTTCTCCTTACTGCCCCTGCCCGTCTCCTTACTGCCCCTCTAACCCCCGCTGCGCTCCACCGGCTCGCTACAATGGCCCTTTGAGCCCTGGAGGAACGTGCTGGCCTCCGCGGCGTGGGGGAAGGAGGAAGACCCCGTTTACATTCCGCTATTGTTTCACCTGCCTGCTGACGGCGCGTGACGGGGACCCCGGGAGCCAGGAGCCAGCCTGGCAGACCCCGGCAGGAGAGCCAGGCCGCGGGGCGGACGGGTCTGTGCGGGCGGACGGGTCTGTGCGGGCGAACGCTCGACGCGCCGGTGAGGCGGCGTTGTGACGCGCGTGCTGCCGCCGCTCCTGAGCGTGCTCTGGAGCCCGGCGTCGAAGGCTAGGCTCTCTCTCTCTCTCTCTCTCCAGCATTCAGCCGAGAGCCGCCTTCTCTCACGACTACCTGTTGCTACCTCGCTCTCCGCGTTTCTTTCTCTCCGCTGCTACCTGTTCTATTTGAGTCTCCGCTCTCAGCTTGAAAGGATTAATTGTCGTTTATGTTTTATTTTTTTGTTCTGTACGTTTCTGGGGGTTTATTTTTAGTCCTGAAGTGTCTGGTTGCTAGGAGACGGTGTCCAAGAGAGAGAGAGAGAGGGAGAGAGAGAGAGAGAGAGAGAGAGATAGAGAGGGAGTGAGTGAGGGGAGAAAGAGAGAGAAAGCGAGGGAACGGAGGAGAAAAGTGTTTGCGTTGTGAAGGCTGAATGGCAAACACGCTCACGCACTGAGTCAGCGCTGACGCACACGGTGCCAGCACGGCGCATGTTATTGTGAGCTTTAGCGTGTGTGTGTGTGTGTGTGTGTGCGTTAGCGTGTGTGTCTGCTTTAGCGTGCGTGTGTGCGTGCGCATGTGTGTGCGTTAGCGCGTGCGTTAGCATGTGTGTGCGTTAGCGTGTGTGTGCGTGCGTTAGCGTGTGTGTGTGTGTGCGCGACGCCTCTCAGCGGGGATTGGGGGGGGGGGGGGGGATGGTGACTGTCACGGCGCTCCCGCGGTCGTTTCACCCGCGGCGTTGTGATCGCCGCCGCCGTCGTCGCCCCGTGCTTGTTTTCGTGGCGGCGTGTTTGTGTTCCCGCTGCCGGTCTCTGCGGTCCCCTCGCCGCGCGCCCAAAGCGGAGTATTGGCATGGGACGCGCCCGAGGTTATAAGTATACCCCCTGCATTCTAAATTAATTTCTGCCTCCGCGCTCCACATCGCAACCGGCGTAGCGCCCGTCCACCGGCTGCACCCCACAGCCGAAACGAAGCCCGTTCGTTCAGGTTAACACCTACTGCCCTTCCACTGCGCCGGAGTGCGTGACTCAGTCACACCCTCCACTCTATTCCACTCGATTCCTCTTATTGGGTGCCGTGAGAAAGTGTTCTGCTAATTGGATGTCATTTTTTAATTTTTTTTTTTACGGCTCCCGGTATCGCCTGCAACGGTAGCTTTCGCGTGACCTTTCAACTCTCGGCGGCGTTGATGCGAGAAACGCGGCGTTACACAATTGAGAGTTTATCTTCGTTTATTGAACGTTGTACTGTCGTCCATCAAGATGGTCTTCTGCGCATTAGGCCCAGTAGATTTAGATATTTTTGATTTTGATATTGATGTACGTGTTTTATTTAGGGCAGATATATTCAGATTAAGAACGCTGTGCTATTTCGGATCGAATTGGCTAATCGACGAGCATAAATAGCCGTTTTATTTTTAATTTACTCTCCTGGTTTTGACTGTGTGCCACCTCTCGCAGATGGCTGTGAACAGCTGCACTTTACGCTTTATTCTGAATTTCACGTTGCCGCAAACCTGGAAGCCGGTCCGATTCGGGCGGACCTCTTCCTCTGCCGCTCTCCTCGCGTAAACAAACGGCGCTAGGCGTGTGCGTGCGGCGCTAACGTGCTACGCTAACGTGCTATGGGAGCCGCTGCCCCCGCCCCCCTGCTTTCCGGGTGTTTCCGCGCTCTTTGTGTCCCGTTATCGGCGCCTCTGGCTGTGGGCCGGAGTTTTTTTTTAAGGCTTCCTGTCCGTGAGAGTTGTAATTTTTTTAAAACTCTGAAATATGTGACGGGGAACGTTTGCGCTCCCGTCAGCGAACGCGCGCGCGCCGCCACCGTCGCAGGCGTCCTCTCGCTGCGCTCGACTGGCTGAGGGTTTCGCTCCGAGACCCGCAAGCTGCTCACGAGCGTAACTCCCTTTTTGTTGCGAATATTCACGATTTCTCTCGGTGAACGAGGAGGCACGAGGTCGACCGTTCGGTCTCAGGCCTTCTGGAGTTTTTAAAATATTATTATGTCGGTTTCTGTGCCTATTTTCCATTGGCGCCGGCAGAGTTTTGAGTGGGAGGCGGGATGCTTTATATACTCACAGAAGTTTCTGATGACCTGCTGCCATTACAGCGGCTGGTATAGGGGCATTGTGGGATTTGTGGTCTAAACTAAAGCAAGAAAACTGCCTACACTTCGAGTAACTCCAAAGGAGCTTCACCAGCAATGTTATATTTCCAAAGGCTCTACATATGAGCAGATGTATTTTCTAGTAACAATTAGGCTATAAACATTTAAAAAATCGTTTTTCATATTGTGGCAGGACTTCTCAGGCCTCTCAGTCTGCTCAAGCTCCTCCCTCCCGGAGACCCCTGTATTAATGTTGAGACCGCGGTACATTGTCCCTGAGCGCAGGCTGCATAGCCGGAGGAAATGCTTCCACCTGAAAACGCAATGTCCTTTTTTGAGGACTAATTGGATAATACGCATACGCGCTACCTCAGGAAGCTTAATTTCGCTATGCGAGAGTTGGTGAAATTATTTAAGTGTGTTTACTTGCTTTAGACCATGAGCCCTCGGACTAACCCATCGACCCGCGAGGACGTCGTGTCTCTCCTCCTCCAGCTCGCTGGAGCTTCAGCGACGGGCTGCGTTCGAGTGACCTCATCCTCAGGACGTACACAGGAAGTGATGCGGCCCTTCAGCGATGAGTCATGGAAATGCGTCGCGGTTCAGAGAGCAATGGGTTCTGGCTTCGCGGGATCGACAGGACATCTCCTGTCCCGATCTGCTGATACACAGAATTCAAATCCAAGGAAAACATCGTTTTGTGCATGTTGGTATTAGCAGAAAGAAAAACAGTAAACAGTAGCTAAATACATACTAATTTTAGATCTCACTGATGTACGATATGGAAATTTCAGCGCCAGTGTCAGCAATTAATATTTGTTTGGCCATGTTGACGGATGCAAATATTTTATTGTTTTACGTTATGGCACAGATTCAAACCGCAAACAAGTCTCTGCATTCATGGAAGTACATCAGCACAAATGCAGGAGAGGTTGTAAAACCCCAGAGGGCTTCCCCTACAGAGAACATCACTAAACTCAACATTTGAAACAGAATGAGCAATAAATAAAACAATCATGAGGAAAAAAAACAAGCATCCACACTTACAGAATATGTATAAAAAGTGCTAAATGTTGGTCTGTCCAAGAAAATATATTTTTTTATGTCTTTGATGAACGTTCTTTTAAACGGTTCCAAAGACAAGTCCCTGGATAACAAACTGAGAATTGAGTAGCGTGGAGATCAGCAGAAGCCGGGTTCAGCTAGACTCGGCCTTTTTGCCCTCCGTCATTCTAAGCCCAGCCGTGTCTGCGCGCTGTGTGTGGGGGTGGGGGGGGGGGTGTGGAGTGTGTGTGTGCTTGGCTACAGGGCGAACCCCAGGCCCGGACGGCCTGTTCTGGTCCGGCCTGCGCCCGCCTGTGCTTACTCAGCGCGTGCCAGTCTGCGTGTGGCACCGCGACCGAGTCTCCCCCGTGCTTTTTAACGAGGCTCGCCCGCGCTCAGACCGCCGTTTTCGGGGGCAGAGCGGGGTTCAGAGGGGCAGCGCCCCTGGGCCGCCCGGAAAGGAAACCGCCCCGCCTGAGACCGCCGCCTCGCTTCGCCCCGCCCCGCCCCGGACGTCCGTTACAGCGGGCGCTCACCTGAGACGCGCTTCATCTCTCTCTCTCTCTCTCTCGCCCGCTCGCGCTGCGCATCGGCACTCTCGCACAGGAAGCGCAGGTGCTCGCTGTGGTGCAGAGCAGCTGCTAACTTCCTGTCCCGCTCTGGTGGCACATTCCAGGAAACTCCCGCCCCCTTTTCCGCCCTCCTCCAATCGCGTTAACCGCTTCGCGCCCGTGGGGGAACCAGCCGACGAACAGAGTGCCAGTGTCTGTGTGTGGGTCAGGGGCAGAGAGCGAGAGCGAGAGAGAGAGAGAGAGGTAGTGGGAGAGAGAGGGGTAGTGAGAGGTGACAGTTCTCTCGTTGCAGTTGACGTCAGGTCTGATCATTTACTGGAAAGTGCACACACACAAACACAGGCACTCACACCCACACACACACTGACACTCTCACACACACACTCTCTCGCACATGCTCACAGACACACACACTGACACACTGACACACACTCTCACACATGCACGCACTCTCACGTACGCACACGCTCACACGCACACAGATTCACACAGACATACACTCATACACACAGACACACACCCGCCGACGCTCACACACACACTCACACACACTCTTGCACACACACGCACACACTCTCTCTTTCTCTCATACACACACACTCAAACGCACACGCACACACTCTCTCTCTCATACACACACTCTCAAACGCACACACACACACACACACACACACTCTCTCACACACACACACACACGCTCTCAAACGCAAACACACACGCTCTCAAACGCAAGCACACACACACACACACACTTTAACCGGACACTGCAGCCCATCAGCCCCGAGCTGTGGGAGGAGGTGAGGAGGTAACGGGTGCGAGGCGTCAGACAGGGGAGCGCATTATCGCTCTACGCAAAGCGGCGGGGGGGCGGGGGGGTGACTTGCAGCATGGCTGTCCTCGGGGAGGGGTGTGAGCAGCTAATGACTTGAGAGACAAACGTTACTCTGGCTGGGGTAAATATACACAGCACCCTGGGAGCTGCAGCGGGAGGCTCTGAAACACTGTTATTCCGTTGGCCGGGCACGGGCGCGACTCTTCCTGGAGCGAGGCCTTCTGCCTGGAACCCCCCCCCCCCCCCCCTCAGTGTCTGTCCACAAGCACTGTGACTGCACACGGAAGCACTGTGACTGCACGCGGAACATCTGTGACTGCACAGGCAAAATCTGTGACTGCACACGCAACATCTGTGACTGCACGTATAAAATCTGACTCCACGTGCAAAATCTGTGACTGCACACGCAACATCTGTGACTGCACGGGCAAAATCTGTGACTGCACGGGCAAAATCTGTGACTGCACGGGCAAAATCTGTGACTGCGCATGCGCTAACTGGCTGCGCGAGCAAACTGTGACTGCGCATGCAAACAACTGCCACATGCAGATATGCGCTTCTTGTGTTCAAATACAATATCGATTCGAGGAAAAAAAAAAACTTTTATGAGCCTTACGTTTCAGAACAAACGAATTCGCAGAAGTAGCCGGCCGAGCCAGATTCCTCTTTTAATGGCAAACGAGCGGGTAAACATTGGCTACAGCTGTGTGTGAGGAGCTATAGTTCATAGAGAAAGAGAGGGAGTGAAAGAGGGAGGGAGAGAGAGAGAGAAAGAAAGAGAGAGAGAGAGAGCGAGAGCGAGCTCACACACGCACTGCGGCACGTTGCTCTCCCTCCCGCGCCGAGATTTCCAGGAAAAGGTCTCGTCTGGTTACAGGTAGAGGCAGTGTGTGAAGAGAAAAAAAGAGAAAAAAAGTTGTGTGAGGTGTACCAGCGACTCGTCTGCACACTGTAAGCCTCCTCCTCCTCCTCCTCCTCCTCCCCCCTCTCCCCCGTTCCTTTCCCTCCGACTCTCATCCCTCCTTTGCTCTCGCTCGTTCCTCCCCTCCCCCTCCTCCTCCCCCCCCCTCCCCCTTGTTGCTCCCTCTCCTGTGTCTGAGTACTTATCTCTCTCTCTCTCTCCCTCTCTCTCTCTCCTTCTTTCACCCCTCTCTCTCTGTGAACAATAACCCCAGTGTGCGTGCATCTATTTTTGGCCCTCCAAGGCCACCAGTGCCCCCCTCGCCCCCCCCGTTCTCGCTCGCTAACTTTGTGCGCTCCCCGAGCTGTAGCGTCTGGCTACTGAACAATGAGGGCTCGTCGTCAGTGGAGACGCGGCCCTGACGCCGCCGGCCTATCAGAAGTCTAATAATAGTCGCGGCCGCGTGATTTAACCCTTGGAGGGGAGGGGCGGAGCGGCGGGGGCGCGGAGTGGCGCGCGGCGGTGCCAGGGGCGCTCCTCTAGCCCCGGGGCGCGGGGACGGAGCCGCCCGTTTGGGCGTTCAGAGGAGAGCTTCGCCGCCGCCTGCGCGCGTTCCCCCTCCTCTGCCTCTTTTCTCAGAGCCTTTTTTCTGCTTGTTCTTTTTTTTCGTCTTTTTTTCTCGCCCTCAAAAAAAAAAATAGCAGCTTCTGTTTTTTTTGTTTTTCTTTCCCAGAATCACATTTGGGGAAAGAGAGCGTAAAATCTGTCTGTTTGTTTTGTTTCAACTCAGACTGAGAATATAACCACATGCCTAGTTTCATTTTTTTATGTTTTACAAAGGCGCATCTCTCTGTCCTAATCCCCCCTTGCCCCCCCTCCCACACCCCCGCTGGCTCCGCCAGTCCCCCCCCCTCCCAGTGCTGGGCTGATGAATGTTTAATGGAGTTGTGGGAAGACTCCAGACACTCAGGGACTGAAGCTGACGGTGGGGCTCTGGTTTCTCTCTGCCACCCCCCCACCCCCACCCCCACCCACCCTGCTCTCTGACTCAGCCGTCAGTCAGTCAGCCACTGTGTCAGTCGGCCTCTGTTCCTGGGGCTGCAGTGTGTGCGTGTGTGTGTGAGCATGCGTGTGTGAGCATGCGTATGTGTGCGTGTGTGTGTGTGTGCGTGTGTGCGTGTGTGTGTGCGTATGTGTGCGTGTGTGTGTGAGCGTGTGTGAGCATATGCGTGTGTGTGTGTATATGAGTGTGTGTGTGCGTGCGTGTGTGTGTGATCGTGTGTGAGCATGTGCGTGTGTGTGTGAGCATGTGTGTGTGAGCGTGTGTGTGTGTGTATATGAGTGTGCGTGTGTGTCAGTGTGTATCAGGTTTTATCAATGTGTATCTGTGCACGTCTTCAGTATCAGGCTTTGTTTTGACTGTCTGGCTTCAAGGCCTTTTCTGCGTCTGGTCAGGCTGCTCCAGCGCTCGTCAGCACCAGCGGCTCTCCCCCCCCCGAAGCCCCGCCCCCCGACCCGGGCCCAGATGGGACGGGACGGGTCCGCCTTGAACCGGCCGCCCGGGTCACAACAGCCCCGCCCTCCTGGCCGTGGCCCAAACTCAAAGCCCTGACGGGGCACTCTGAGTTTGCACACGCGTGTCAGTTCGCCCTGCTTCTGTCGCTCGGCTGGATCCGAGGGGCGGGCTCGGGGGCCCCCGTCCCTCCCCGTGTGCCCCCGTCCCAGCCCGTGTGCCCGCGCGGCCCCTCTGTCGGCCGTCTGACTGTGTGGTGCCATCTTTATTTCGGGCGCTGTTTGAGTTGGAGCGGGCTCCTGTTCTCTCGGCCCCGCCAGCGGCTTCTGCTGAGCGTGGAACTCTGTGACCGCTTCACCGGTTCCTGCACCGGCACGTCGAGTGTGTGAGCCGCGCCGAGCCGAGCCGTGCCGTGCCGAGCCTGGCCAAAGTGCCTGACTGACAAGAGCTCATGTGTTGCTCCTACGCTCTGGGGCTGTTGCATACGTTTCAATAAAACGAGCACCATCGCAGTCGAACGCACTTCAAAACTCCCAGGCTTTCAATCAGCGAATGATGCGCTAGCTAAAATGGAAAAAAAAAACAGCTTTTGTATTTTTTATGAGTCCTAGTTGGATGTTATGACTCACTTTTTCCTCATTAGCGAGCTACTGAGCAAACGTTAGCCTCGCCGGCTAGCGAGCTAAAGTTAGCAGAGTCGTGTCTTGCTTGGAGGGGGCGGAGGAGGCTGCGCGCGTCTTGGTTCTGCTCTCGGTTCGTTTCCGTAGCTCTTGGGAGTGTTTGACAGCCGTGCGCTCAGACAGCGGTTACCGGCACCGCCGTGCGCGAATTCCGTCGACCCGGTGAAACGCCGGACAGCCCCCTGGGTTTGTGGGCCGGAGGAGGCGCCGGATCTGCCGGGAGAGTCGAACGCGGCGGCGTTCCGCGTCGGGGCGCGCGACGGCACCTCGGTCTGAGCCGCGCGGCCCGCTCGTAACCATGCCAACGCCAGAGCGGCTCCAGGGCCGGGGTTTGGCGGCGTGGGGGCTTCTCGCTGGGCTCAGCGGAAAAACGAAAAAGAGCGCGGTTACCGGGGGCGATGAGCTCGGGTTTTTTTTTTCCGGCGGAGCCGCGTGCGTAACCGAGGCCGTGGAGTTAGCAGCCCGGGCGCTAGCTAGCGCAGACGGGGCTAATTAGCGCCGCGGGCTGGCGGGTTGGAGGGCGCTGTGTTGTGGAGACGGCCCTGCTGACACTCCTCCGGGGGGAGAGTTTAGCGCTCTGATGTGA
>NC_049201.1:72882594-72885094 GCF_013347855.1 Anguilla anguilla
AATCCGTTTGAGGTGGGACGTGCTGAAGCTGAGCGTCCTGAGAATGGGCCTGGTGTTTGAGGTGGGACGTGCTGAAGCTGAGCGTCCTGAGAATGGGCCTGGTGTTTGAGGTGGGATGGTCTGAAGCTGATCTTCCTGAGAATGGGCCTGGTGTTTGAGGTGGGACGTGCTGAAGCTGAGCGTCCTGAGAATGGGCCTGGTGTTTGAGGTGGGATGGTCTGAAGCTCAGCTTCCTGAGAATGGGCCTGGTGTTTGAGGTGGGACGTGCTGAAGCTGAGCGTCCTGAGAATGGGCCTGGTGTTTGAGGTGGGATGGTCTGAAGCTCAGCTTCCTGAGAATGGGCCTGGTGTTTGAGGTGGGATGGTCTGAAGCTCAGCTTCCTGAGAATGGGCCTGGTGTTTGAGGTGGGACGTGCTGAAGCTGATCTTCCTGAGAATGGGCCTGGTGTTTGAGGTGGGACGTGCTGAAGCTGAGCGTCCTGAGAATGGGCCTGGTGTTTGAGGTGGGACGTGCTGAAGCTCAGCTTCCTGAGAATGGGCCTGGTGTTTGAGGTGGGACGTGCTGAAGCTCAGCTTCCTGAGACTGGGCCTGGTGTTTGAGGTGGGACGTGCTGAAGCTCAGCTTCCTGAGCGCGGGTGTGTGAGAGGGACACGCGCACCTTTCCGCCGTGGGCCGGGAGCAGCCGGGGGCCCCGGGCTGATCAGGAAAGAGCGACGGAGGCGAGGGCGGGAGCGGCGGAAAGGGGAATTCAGAGAGCGGGAGGGTGAGAAACCCGGGGAGTTCCAGCCGCCGCTCGCTCGCTCGCTCTCTCGCTCGCTCGCCCAACCTGCTCTCCCACTAGCGAAGCGGCTGTTTCTGTGCGCCGGTTTCCAGTGATCACGTTCCTTTCGCACTGAACCTGAGCGCACCGTGTAGCAGCTGTGTGAGAAGGGGAGAAACGCGCGCGTGCGGCGGGGTGGGAACGGGGCGTGAGTGGGGCGTGGGCCTTTGCTCGGAGTTAGCTCTGCGTCCTCTAGCGTGCTGAAGCTGGCCGTGTTGCCTGGATCAAGCAATGAGGAAGTAATAAAAAAAAAAACAACAGATCAACACAGTTCAGCACAGCTGAGCACAGTTCAGTTGGAAGAAAGCATCACCTTATGTAACGACTTGCCTGCCGGTGGCGTAGTTGCGTTTCTCCGTTCACCCCCAACTCCTCGTTTGCATGGTTGGATTCCCAGAGGTGGCACGATTATGGATTTTTCCATGACGAAGTGAAGGCATTTTTCTCCAGTCTGGCGTTATTAATAATAACGTCAAAATGGAAAGCTTTAGAAAAAAAAGATGTAATTGGGTTTTTGTGCAGAGATGCTTTTAGAGAATTTAATCAAACGCGATTGTCGGCGAGATTACATTTTTTTATATACGCGGCAGACAAGTAGCTCCCCTCGTTAACAGCGAATCGTTAAGTGAGCTAAAAACACGGAGATGAGTTCCTCGTCTGCCCCTCGATTACAATTTCATTTAGCGAGCTCCGCGCACTTCTGAAACTCTGTGACTGCCCTCCCGAGTTTGAGTGTGAGGAGCGGCAGCGTCGCAGCAGAGGTGTGAGAAGCCGGGCGCTGTGGAAACGCGCTTCATTCATTAAACTGTGGCCGAACGTCAGCTGAGGTAGCCGCGCTAGTGCTAGTGTGTTTGAGGCTCGCCCTCACCTGTCCGTCAAACCGTGCTCTGCTTTTAATTGGCTGTGTAAAATCCGCCCCCGCCCACCTCAGCTTCTCTCTGGACTTACACGAGCGTGGTGTATGGCACTAGGTGCGCATGCTAAACGGCTAAAATGCGAGATGCTACAGACTGTAATTGGCTGGATTGGATGCAAATGGACTGTGTCAGCCCAACGCTGTGCGGTGTTGTGAATGCGTAGGGTAGAGAGAGGTCGATGAAGCCGAGCTCTAACTGAACTTCACCCTGTGTTCATTTCTCAGCTGCTGTAGCGCAGTCCTGAGCTGGCCCTTGTAGGGCGATTCGACCGTGATTGGCCAAACCAGTTTCTCCGAAAGAAACTTGCATGAAAGTCTCATACGTCCTTTGACACAGGACCAGAAGGTGAACTATGACTTTGAGCGCTGAAAAAAAAAAACCCAAATCACGGGCCGCTGCGAGTGTGTGTGTGTATGTGTGTGTGTCTGTGTGTGTGTGCGCGCGTGCGTGTAGTGTGTAGTGTGTAGTGTGTAGTGTGTGTATGTGTGTGTGTGTGTGTGTGTGTGTGTAGTGTGTAGTGTGTGTGTGTGTGTGTGTGTGTGTGTGTGTGTGACCAGCTGCAGGCCCTGTCAGCGCCATGGCAACCTCTCCGCTCCGCAGCCTTTGCGGTCGGGCTCCGCCCCTCCGGCGGCGGAAGGTTCTGGCGTTTGCGCCCTGGCTGCTGAGCCACACCGTCGTGCGTTCCGCTCCACGACTCGGCGCCTCAGGCTGCGCTCTTCAGCACGGCCCAATGACAGGCGCCTGGCAGGCCGGGAGGGCGTGG
>NC_049201.1:72890094-72910094 GCF_013347855.1 Anguilla anguilla
CTCAGGTGAGTCGCTCTGTCTGACCTGCTCAGGTTTATACATCATACAGCGAACCTTCCCTGCAGGGATTTATACATCATACAGTGAACCTTCACTGCGGCGATTTATACATCATACAGTGAACCTTCCCTGCAGCGATTTATACATCATACAGTGAACCTTCACTGCAGCGATTTATACATCATACAGTGAACCTTCACTGCAGCGATTTATACATCATACAGTGAACCTCCACTGCAGCGATTTATACATCATACAGTGAACCTTCACTGCAGCGATTTATACATCATACAGTGAACCTCCACTGCAGCGATTTATACATCATACAGTGAACCTTCCCTGCAGCGATTTATACATCATACAGTGAACCTTCACTGCAGCGATTTATACATCATACAGTGAACCTTCCCTGCAGCGATTTATACATCATACAGTGAACCTTCACTGCAGGGATCTGAAACAAACACGAGTTCCATGAAACACACACTGAACTGAACTGCTGCCCAAGTCACCTGCGTCCCACTCCACTGTGGCTGAATCATTTCTGTGTAATTTCTTAATGAAAGGCTGCATTTTTCGCCATTTACTCATTCCTGTTCTGTCTCTATTTCTCTCCCCCTCTCCCCCTCTCTCTCTTTCTTCCTCCTCCTCTCTCTCTCTCTCTCCACCCCTCTGTCCTCCTCTCTCTCTCTCTCTCCACCCCTCTGTCCTCCTCCCTCTCTCTCTCTCTCTCCAGGTAGTGGAGTGCCTCAGAGCGCCCCCCCGGTGCCCACGGGGGCGGGGACTCATTTCCGGTTCCCGCCCTCCACGCCGTCGGACGTGCTGTCGCCGAACGAGGACCTGCGCAGCCCGGGCGTGTTCAGCGCGGTGGCGCGCCGCATGGCCCGCGGCTCCGTCAGCGACTGCAGCGACGGCACGTCCGTCAACTCCGAGATCGAGGAGGGCGGGGGCGGGGCCGGGGAGGAGCGGGGCGGCGAGCGGGCGCTGGGGGGCGGCGGCGGGGGAGGGGGAGGGGGCGGCGGCCCCAGCGGGGGAGGCGGAGGCTTCCGGAGCATCCTGCACCCCCGCCTCTCGCACGACTCCCTGTTCCGCATGTACGGGGCGCCCCCCAACGCGGGCCACCCCCCTCCCCGGGGGCCGCCCGGCCACAGGGTCCACGGCGACCCCCTCTCCCCCTTCCCCGTCTCCCCCCTGCCCGGGCCCGGGGGGGCGGGGCTGCTGGCCCCTCCCCTCTCCCCCGCCCTCTCCATGACGCCCTCGTCCCACCTGCCCTACACGCCCTCCCCCACGCTCTCCCCCATGCTGGGCTCCCACTTCTCCTTCAACCCCGAGGACATGAAGCGCTACCTGCAGGCCCACACCCAGAGCGTGTACAACTACCACCTGAGCCCCCGCGCCTTCCTGCACTACCCCAACATCATCATCCCCCAGCCGCAGCGCCCCGACAAGGGCCTGGGCCCCGCCCCCTCCGCCGCCGACCGCCCCGCCCTCAACAGCCACCACCCGGGCCTGTCCCACGCCCACCCGCCGCACGGCCACGCCCACCCCCTGCACCACGCCCTGCACCTGGGCGACGAGCCGCCCCACCTCTCGCCCTTCAAGTTCAAGCTGCAGCCGCCGCCGCTGGGGCGCAAGCAGCAGCGCGAGGGCCAGCAGGGCCGGCCCGGCTCCCTCAGCTCCGGCTCCACCAGCTCCACCTCCGGCCTGGGCTCCTCCATGTCCTTCGGCAGCGACCTCAGCTCCGCCAGCGGCTCCGGCCTCGTCTCCAACTCCTCCTCCTCCGGCTCGCTCAACAGCGCCGGCCTGCCCAAGATCAAGGTGGGTCCCGCCGAGCGTGCTGTCTGTGTCTGTCTGTGTCTGTCTGTGTCTGTCTGTCTGTGTCTGCCTGTGTCTGTCTGTGTCTGTCTGTGTGTCTCTGTCTCTTTCTGCCTCTCTGTCATTTATCTTTGTCCATTCATGGATATGCATATACAGGTACCGTACTGCAAGAAAGATATAGACACTCTGGAAAAGGTTCAAAGAAGGGCAACCAAATTGATTCCTGGTATGAAGGATAACAGCCACGAGGAAAGACTTCAGCATAATCTCTTCAAGCTCAGTAAAAAATACTGTGGGGTGATTTGATTTTGGCTTTTAAAATTCATAAAGGGGAGTAACAAAGTGAACTAGAAGAGATTCTTCGGGTTGAGTTCTGTCTGTAGGACGAGGGGACGTACATGGATAGTCACACAAGGTAAATTCAGTACAGACATTAGGAAGAATGTTTTCAAAAAAAATACTCAGTGTGTGGAATAGCCTGCCCGGTCACATAGTAGAGGCAGAAACTCTGGGAATTTTCAAGACCAGACTTGATACAGTGTTAGATGCTATCTCGTCTGTCGGTAATCGGAGAACTAGGTACAATTTAGTCAAGAAAATGGCAAGCATTGTTGGGCTGAATGGCCTGATCTCGTCGTTATGCTACGTCATGTCTTGCTTTGTAACCCAAGTTGGTTAGAAGGCTTTACATTGGTTTTCCTCGAGTATGACAGCTCAGATACAGTGTTGGGGGCATAAAAAATGCTTTAATGTTGGTTAGCGCTTACTCCCGGAGTGTGAAGCTGAAGTGCACACCTCACAAACGAGACTGTCCAAGCAACCGTACACAGGCTGCTGGTCTCAAACCGTGAAAGACGCACACTGCAAACAGCCTGGCGCTCACTGCAGGTGGAGATGCAGCTTAGCTGGGCTGCTGGGCGTAGAACAGGGCTGGTGTCTGCTCAGCCAATCGCGTGCGAGAGTTTAAGAGTGCGTGCGGAAGGCGGCTCCTGACCCGCCGCAGAGATGACAAGGGCGCGCTCTCTCTCGCCCTCCGCAGGTGGAGCCCATCTCCGACATCGAGTCGGAGGAGGAGGTGGAGGTGACGGACATCAGCGACGAGGACGGGGACGAGCGCGAGGAGCTGGAGCTCTTCTCCGCCCGGCACCGGCGGGACCGGCAGCTCAACGGCGGGGCGGCGGCGGCGGCTAACGCGGGCGGCGGCGGCGACGACGACCTGGACGAGGACGTGTTCAAAGCGCCCGCGCCCCCGCCGCCGGGCCTGCTGCCCTTCTTCGGCGGCCCCGTCGGCGAGCTGCGCCGCGGGCCCCCGGTCCTCAAGAGCGAGCCGGGGGAGCCCGGCGAGGGCGGCCCCGCGGCGGGCCCCCCCCCGCCGCCCGCCAGCCCCGGCGGCACCAAGTGCATCCCGCTGAAGCTGCGCTTCAAGCGGCGCTGGAGCGAGGACCAGCGCATGGAGGCCAGCTCCGAGGAGTCCGACGACAAGAAGGTGCGCGCCGAGGAGCGCCAGGCCCAGCGCAACGGCCGGCCGGAGGAGAACGGCGAGGGCGAGAGCCCGCCCCCGCACCCGGACTGCCCGCCCCCGCCCGCCCACCGCAGGGTGAGCGCCGACCTGCACCGGGCCACCGCCCAGCTATCCCTGGAGAACAAGGACTGCTGATCTCTGCACACACACAGGAACACACACTTATACATATATATATATACACACACACACACACACAGGAACACATATATACCTATACACACACACATTAGCACATACATATATACAAACACATGCACACATACATATACATACACAGACACATACACATGCACACACATGCATGTGTACACACATGCACACACACTGTCACACGCACGCGCACACACACACAGACATTGACACACACACACACATTGACACCCTCGCACTAACCCACGTTAGACTGACACTAATGCTGACAGACAGACACAGGAACTAGAAGAGTACTAATTTACACACAGTCAGGCATATGCTCTAACACTGACAGCACCAACTCCCAGCCCAGCTCCGCTCAACAGGAGACTCCCACAGCGGCCTGCACACCTCCTGCTGCGCCCCGCCCAAAACCCCCCCCCCCCTCCCCGCTCCGCACCGGATGGGACCCCGCTTCTCCGGCTGCTCCCCGCGCCCCCGCAGTCGGGTCGAGAACCCGCCAACCTGGACAGTCCTTAAGTTTGGAGCAAGGTTCTGAGGTCAACAGTGTTCTATTCGCCCCGGTCTACACTCGCCTTCTCCCGCCCCTTAACAGAGAAATATTCCCCCCCCCCCCCTCCACCCCCCCACCCCACCCCTGCTGAGCCTCGTCTCAGTAAACCCGGGGTGAAAGGGTGGGGGAAGGATATGCTATTTTTTTAAAGAAATTTCGATTTCGTAAGTGCCTGTTCTTACACACGGAGGTATAGCACATGGACCCGCAGAGGCCCCCCCCCCCCCCCCCCCCCCCCACATGACCCCAGCCACTCCCCTTTTCCTTCCCAAATCAGAGGCTCTCACATCCTGCAGCATCCATTTCCCCAGGAAGTAGAAAACAGGAGATTTCCAGGTGGTGGGAGGGATCAGGGGAGGGGCCAGACAGAAAGACTGCATACGCCCCCCCCCCCCCCCACTGCCACTCAGGACTGCTGCTCCTTAACCGGGCTCTGTGCAGCGCACGTCAATCTCCCGCTCTGCCCCGCCCCTGGCCCCGCCCTGCCCCGCCCCTGGCCCCGCCCTCAAACGCTGTCCACACAGGACCGATCCACAGGCCACAGGCCCGCCGTTTCCTCTCCGGGCGTTCGGAACTGAACGGGGTCTGTGACTGAAAGATGGCGGTTTGATCCTCAGAAAGGAGGCCCTGCAGAGTGCGGGGGGGTCGTCTGGCTCCTCCCTGCCCCCCACCCCCCTCGAACCCGGCTCCCGGGACAGGGAGAGCAGAGGCTCACCGTGCAGCCCTTTTCCCCACAGCGCTCGTCCAGAAGACTCAGCCTAGCGTTTTTCTTTTTTGGGCTGTGAGGAGGGCAGTGACTCAGAACTCTGACCAACTGACCGACTCCCTTTTATCTTTCACCTCCTCCCTCCTTTTCGTCCGTCACCGTCGCCCTTTTTCTGGCTCGGCCGCGCGGGCGGCAGCGGGTTCTGAAAGGCGCCGTGGTCCCGACGCGATCGCTCTGCGTGAGTAAGGGGAAAGGAAGAGGCGACGGCTCCCACGTTAGCGCCACGCTGACGTTAGCGTCTTCAGAGCCGGGAGAGGGGCGGCGAGGCCAGGGAGGCCCAGACGGGAGGAGGAGGGGAACTGCGCAGGTTTCTGAGAGAGAGAGAGAGAGAGAGAGAGAGAGAGAGAAGCAAGGGAGTGAAGTAGAGAGAGGGATAAAAGTATGGTGACGGTGATGGATGGAGAGGAGAGCGAGAGGGGGAAGCCGGCGGCGCGGAAGTCGAAAGGTCGACGGGGACCGCTCTGGCGAGGGCCGGGCGACTCGCTCGGTCGCCGCGGTCGCGAACGGTCGCCACGGTCGCCACGGTCGCCACGGTCGCGCGCCCTGCCGGCTTTCCCTCGCTTTGGCGTTTGAGTTCGTCTGACGGGCGTCGAAACGAAACCAGCAGGATCCACACGCACAGACACGCGCAACCACACGGCCTTCGGCTCCTTCGCCCGTCCGCAGCCGACAGGGCCGCGACCTCTCACCCCTGACCCCGGCGCCCCGGACCAACCCCGAGGGGCGGAGCTGCAAGCAAGGAGAAGTCCGCAAGACAGACAGAAACCTCACAAACACTGCCTCTTTGCCTTGTTTTTTTATAGCATGTAAAAATCAAAATTTTAAAAAAATCCATTAAAATACTGAAATATACACAGACACTTAAACTATACCTTTATATATTATATATATTATATATTAAATATGAATATAAGCGGAGAGAGATTTTAAAACTATAGCATTTAATAAAATTAATGAGATTCAGGATTTTTTGTAAACGACTTTTTTGGGGAGGAAGAGGAGTTTGTTCTCTTTCTCGCTGGGTGAATTTTAGGGGGTTTGGGGTTGCAAAAGGGGTTGTGGGTATTTTATTTTTTTTATTTTATTTTATTTACCAGATAATATTTTACAGGGAAAGGAAAATAAGAAAGACAAAAAACATGAAATCGTTCAAAAAAAATTTAAAAAAAATTTAAAATAAATCTTCAAGCAGGTCGTACGGGCAGCAGTACCCACTTGGCTCTTTGGGTTCAGACTGACACCCCTGCCCCCAGTACGCCCCTCCCCTCCCCCCCGCTTCGCTGTGGGACAAACTGTCCTCAGTCCACCTCCTATCATAACTCCTTTGGGGCAGGGGGACAGGGGTATATTCGGAGCTATAAATAACTGGAAATCCTATATTTTCTGAGCTGAAACCAGTTAAGAACTTGTCTGTACTAATTCTAACCCAACAACTGAAAGGATTGGATTAGGGTCCCCGTTTGAGGGGCGGAGGGGAGGGGGGGCGGGGTTTCAGACGGGCGGGGCGGTCTTGGCCGCAGAACGCACGAGGTCCGTAACGTGACTCTCCCGGGAAGCCCCTCCCCTTTCGGCCGGCGGCGGCTGACCTCGCCGCGCTAAGCTGCTTTTCTGTGCGCGAGCTCCTGACGAAGCGCAGGTGCGCTCCCGCGCGCAGGTAGAGCCCGCCCCCCCCCCCCCCCCCCCGTCCCCCCCTCCCGTCTGGGGCCACCTGCCGAGCGCCTCGCACGGCACTGTGGGACGCACGCGCCCCAGAACCAAATCGGGCCGTTCCGAGTGGACCTTTGTCTCGTGAAGCTCCAGCGGTCAACGGGACTGAAGGTGTTTTGTGTGACCAAGCCCCTCCCCCCCCCGCCACCCCGCCTGCCCGGGTTCTGTAATTTTAACTGACAGCTGCCTTACTACTCGTCATATCTTTTAAACACACCTGGTTTTATCACCTGTGCCGGTCGTCACTCTACGCATAGCTCTGGTCGCTAAGTCAGTCTGACCCAACGTTATCACCGTGAACCATGGTGGAACTATTTCTGGGTTACACCCCGTACCTGGACATACTAATTTGACAAAATCACGTCCTGGAGGGTGTCGCGTCAAATAGCTTCCCTCCTCCCCAGCAGTCATGTACTGGTTGTACAGTAGAAGAGGTGACAGAGACATAGCACAGGCGATACACCCATAAATTACATTTCTTTAGCAAATTGATTTTTTCCCCCCCTTTGTACTTTTCCTTCTGATAATGTCAATATTGCTGTTTATTATTATAGTTATTATTGTTATTGTTGAATTATTGACCCTCTCTCCCACTCCCACCCCCCTCCAAAATCTCTTCTAGCTCAGTTAACGCTTTCCGTTGTGTACATCACTTTCGATGATTCGTTTCTTTCCCCAACACTTTTTCTGTGTTCTTTCCTTTTCAAGAACCTTCCTAACCTTTAGTGTAACGTTTTTTTAAATCTGTATGATAACAGACAGTGTAATTGTAATTTGGTTGGCCGCTGTTTTAATGGACGAATAGCAGTGGAGGGTCGGGAGTTACACTGGGGAGGCGGGCAATTTTGTTTTGTGGGGGGAGGGGCTATGATTTTTTCTTGTTATGTATTGTAATTTTTATTTTATAATGTTACTTTTCTCTTTTTTCTCTTGTATATTTTTTCCATTTTGGGGATTATATCATTTAAAAGAAAAGACATGTATTGTTTTTCTGTGTAAAGGTGTCCCCCTCCCTCTCCCACCTCCCTCTCAACGATTATATAACACTCAAACGGAGGGATGAGATTTAATACCATGATGTAACATTGAACTTCTCTTCTTTGATTCTCTTTTGTGTTTTTCCAACTTGTAATTAAACTGTAATCAGGGTTAATTAAAATTGGTTAAAAACCAACACGATGATGTCTCTTACGTGTCCGTTTTTTCCGACCCTTTTGAAATGACCCTTCACTGTAAACATATGGACTTCCGCCAGGGCAGGGCTGTGTAAACAAAAGATTACGTTTTCAGTCCCCGGTCTCCACGACGAGTATTAATAAATATTAAATCCCATCATGCGATGTGCCCACCTAGCTGGTTTGGTTGTGTTTTGGTTTCATTCTTAGAATAGGCCCAGCGAAGCGCGAGGGAGCGGCGGTAACTGGCGACGGCTGGCCTCCCTTCCGCTACCTGAGCTAACCCCGTGCTGCAGCTGTCGAGCTCGCACTGCACGGAGCGAAGCGAGGTTGACCACATTAACATTACCCACCTCGCTCGCCACTTCCCCACTCTTATCTGGGTTTCGCGCTAGCTTTCGTGGAAACCTGCAGTCGCTCGCGAATACGGGAACAGCGGCAGAGCGCACGGAGGCTAGGGCGTCTGCACCCGGCCACATCCTCCCCGACACGCCGAGAGCTGGAGGAGTTGCAGATGAACTCCGAAGTCAGTCAACCTCAGAACTCCACGCTCACAGACGGAAGTTACTCTGTATTGCCATCCGTCCGAGAGATACACAAATGTGCTAAGGCAAAAAACTGAGACGCGCACTATCTGCTCAAAACGCAACTCACCGTGGGACTCGCACGCACCCAATCCACGTTGAGATACACATTATATAATCACACAATCCTACTGAAATGCACGCTATATGCTCACAAAGCCCTACCCACTGCGCTACACATAGGCTATAGTACAGTATATACTCAAAACAACCCAACTCACTGAGACGTTTCTATTCACTATATACTCACACAACCCAGCCGACTGTGAGTCACGCACACTACTCGGACAACCCAGGTGTGATAACTGTGTAATTGCTGCTTTAATGTAAATGAAGTGCTTAGTAAAATCTCAATGTTTAATTGACATACTACACTCGTCACAGGCAACTCACTGTGACTCAACACATTTCTCACAGGTAGACTGTGCTGTGATAGAGACACTCCCAGAATTCATGTTCACATTCAGATATATTATCATCCTGAAAGTCCATATGCACACACACACAGCCAGGCATTTGACAATTCAGCAGTTATGGTTTGAATTTGGTTAGGAATTGATACACTATGCTGCTGTCCAATGGTAGTTTTTGACATACTCTGTAAATGTATATTTAAAAGAAACCTACTGTTCACGACGTTTGGGAAAACGTACAGTTTGTTAAAATAACCTGACTTACTCCATTTAGAATCTCAGAAAGCGTTTCTAGTGTTTTTCATTTTCTGTTATTTGAGAGCTATCCCCCTCTGCTGGCCATGGACTGCCATTGCTGCAAACTATGAACCGTTCAATTAATGTTCACGCCATTTTTATCAAACAGGAGTAACACTTTTTTTCTGATTTGATGTTAATGTAACCTGCAGTCTTATATAAATATTAGCTTTGGTGAACAGCTGACCTCTGACATCATACGGCATGAGACTCGTGAAATGTAAAATGGATATGGATGACATTGCTCTTATTTTGGAGTGTACTTTAAATATATAAATTTTAATCAGAAAAAAATGAGGATTTAACAAGATCCTAAAAAATGACATAAAATAAAACCTTGTTTTTACTGTTGGAAGGAGTTAGTTTTCATGAATTGGCGTATATCCTTTTAAAAATGTCTCGGTTGTGTGAAGTTCATCTGCAGTAAGTCTTAAAGTTATCCCAAACAAACTGACACAAAAAAGTGTCCCACGTTTCATTAAGCTTTGCCTTTCCCAGTCTCTCTTCTCCTCTTTGGCACGGTCGGCCATAAACAAACAAACCGCAGGTACGTTGTATTCACCCTCCCACTTCTAACTGACTGTTCTTGTTACAATTGCCCTGGGAATAAGTGTCCTCGAAAACATTAACCTCTGGCCAATTAGCACAGCGTTGTAGAAAATCTGAATTGCTGCAAATTAAATTATAAATGATTAAAACCTACCAAAGGGCATGCCGAAGCATGATAAATTAGCTGTGTGTTTTTCACCATTCCACCGCAGTAGCGCTCGTGGTATTGAGTCCTATGGCTTTGGGAGCCTCAGGCTACGCTAACACGTGAGCCTGTGAGCTACACGTTAAGGTGCAGAATTTGGGCTGACTGACAAACACAGGGCCCTAGATGAGGGAAGTGTCTCGCAGACTTGCGGATGGCATTCTGCGCCAGAGCAGCTGTGCTGTATGGGGTTACAGCAGACGGCGTGGAGCGCGCAGCAGCCTCGGTCGCAGCCGCGCGGCAGTTGGTCGTCACGGTGACCTCTGACACAGCGGTCGCTCCCCCCCCCCCAGTGATGACACGGTCATACCATAAATAAAGAGGGATCAGGGAATCATCTGATCATTTGTCAAAAAAATTTTTTCTTCAAACGTTTCCTTAAGAAGTAATGAACGTGTAACAAGAGATAGATTACGAATCAGTATGAACTGCGGCAAGAACGCAATTGTGCGCGTGGCTTACTTTTTTGTGTTACGGAGGGAATGTAAGAAAAACAAACAGAGTGGAGGCTGTAAAATGGCTGCTGTCACGTGGGCTCAGAGAAATTAGTCACGGTTCTCCCGACCAAAGGCAGTTTCACCCACACAGCCACGTCCCACAGTCACCAGCCCTGAATCACCCGGTCTCAGTATCACGCCTCGCGTTCCACAGGATCCGCCCAGCCCCCCCCCCCCCCCCCCGGAATCTTCTTATTTTCCAAAAATGATCCATTCCGCCGTATCGCTTGTCAGGTAAAAATTAGGCCGAATTACAGTGGCTCTGAGCTGCCGGGGGAGCCGGTGATATATGGAGAGGGGCTCGGGAAAAGCTGCACGACTGCGGCTTTCTGCGAAAAGGGTCGGGCACCTCCGGCAGGGGATATGCAGCATAGCTGCGCTGGAATGTGGTCCTGCGCAGGCTGGGAGAAAGCAGAGCTGCCCCCCCCCCCCCACAGTCTGAACAAGCGCATGCAGCAGCACAGGTCTGGAGGACAATGACAGCCTCTGCCTGTGCCCCCGCGGCCTGGCGGTGCAAATGGGGAGTGAGGGGGGGGGGGGGGTCTGCCAAAGGTGGCTGCTGTTGGGTGTTGCGCTGTGCCGACCAGCCCGGGTCTCTAGGATGGGGGGGGGGGGGAGGGAGGGAGGGGGGGGGTTGGGGGGGTTGTTCAGCGCACGCCCTGGCGCCGGTTGACTCGCTGCACATCTGGAGGCCAGCTGCTGCCGGGCGGTGGCGTGGGAGCCCCCTGGAGCCCACGCTGCTGTGGCGGGTGCCAGGTTGGCCGGGGGGGCATGTGAGCGCGCGCGCGAGGTACCGAAAAAACGTTACTGCGGGCCAGGCCCCCTGCGGCCGGCCCGGGACTCTCAGAAGCCTTCATTCCTGGGAAGACTGCATTAAGATCAGTCGACTAACTTGTTTAACAAAGAGCCCCTCGTGCGGCGCTTGGGAGAACGCTCTTTAAAGGATAAATATTTCAGGTGCGGCTGCGACGCACCGTATGGTAGCTCTTGACGGGTATCGGCGCGTTTCTTTGGGGAGATTAGAGAGACGGAGTTGGCAGGGACGCCGCGCGGCGAACACGACCCCCCGAGCGGCTTCTGCCAACGCCGAGCGCTTTAGTCACCGCTTGCGTGAGGTAGCCTTCGGATCGCACAGCCCCGGTTTCCCTCGCCCGAACATACGGTATCCAGAGCCGCGCCGTGATTGGCATATGTGGGTGTTCCGACGGCGGTGTTTTGCAGTGAGTCACGCCGCCGCGGCGCTTCGGCATCTAACCGCCATTCTGGTGTGCGGCAAGCGAAGCGCTGTCAGGTTATGGGGCGTAGGGTGTGCAGTTCTGTAGCCTACACATCTGCCAAATGAATGTAATGTAATGTAATGTAATGTAATGCCAACCCTGAGACCTGAGACCCATCGTGTATATAGTGTAAGATCCAAAGCACAACGCCATATGATTCAAGCCTGGCAAAGCAAAATAGACCCGGCATGGATGGCGGAAGAGCTAGCGAGCTAAAAAACGGCTTGTTTTAAATGACAGCTTTCGGCTAATGAATTCAGACGTCTATAAATGGACTTGTTGCGATCAATTGACATAACCCAGTAATTCAGCACGTAGCGATCTTTCACTGGTCAGTTTCTATTTGGTCGTGGGAATTTTGCCGCTGTTTAAAATTGGTGGTATGGAGGCGCTGGATTAGTTCTGCACGTCTTCTTTTTAATTCCAAGACAAAAACTGACAAGCAAAATTGAATGGTAGTATAATCTACCCATCTGTCTATTTGCTTGGCCAGCTTTGGTAGGAGCGATGCATTTTTCTATTTTTGTCAGTCGTTTTTTTATTTGAAGGCCTCCGACACACATACGCACTATAGCTGCTTCAGCTATGACTAAAGCCGCATGCATTATTTAGTAACGAGCACTGGTAATGGTGTTTCCAGCGCTTTGCCCACTATGGATTTTCATGCCTTGAATAGTGCCACTACATCAGCTACAACTAGCTGAGAAATGAATGGGCCTTTTCTCTGGTGTGCTTCATGTCACCGTCCACTTATCTGTCCCTTTGTCTTGCTATCTGTCTATCTCTCCCTTTTATTCTTTCGCTTTTGCATTTGTCCCTCAATCGCTGTCTGGTTGCTGGCGGCAGCGGGCCAATCGGACGGCCTGTAGCTCAGCAGGGGTGCGGGCGTGTGACGGTTGACTGACAGGTGAGGGCAGCGCATGCCGTGCGGGGGCCTTTGACGGGTCAGGGGTCGGGTCGGAGGTTAAACTCCCGAGGAGAGAGCGCGGGTGAGAACGGCGCTAACGAGGGAGAGGCGGGGTTGCGCAACCGCGTCGTCGTCCGGGGACGACTGCGTCTTTAAGGGCGGTGTGCTGCTCGGCTCGCCGTGCGGAGGGCGTATCTCATCTGAGGACGCCCTCCCCTGAGGCGCTGGGGGCACACTCCGGCGTTTCACACGCACACACACACACGGACAGCACACGGGTGCCTCGAAGAGCCTTCTGTTTGACGTTTTGGAAGTCACTAACCGCATTTTGATGTCTTATTGAATCATTATCCGAATTGAATCTTTCAGAAATATTTTTCTCAGAACCTCACACATAAAAATGAATTCACACAGCAATCAACTTTGTGTGGAATACAGCATTTATCTAGGACTCCTCTAACGTATCAAATGCCATTATGTTTCAATATTTCAATTCAGGCACGTTGATATGCGTAACACTGTTCTCCGTGCTAGGACTTGTTTCACTGCACTTCTACGCCAGACATCTTCCTGAAACTGTCCCTTTTATATTGGGTTTGAAACCTTTTCCCGTAACCTGATTTGTAAAAACAATACACCTAATCAGGAACTATGCTGAAGAGTACAATGTGTTCCCTACCTGGGATTTGAACCTGCAACCTTTGGCTACAATTAGCAGCCAACTGTGCACCACTGCCATGCTAGTCTAAACAACCCTCTTCTGCAAGCTGCTTTTTTATTCCAAGGTGAATGCCTCATTTGCTGTCTTTGCTTCTCCTCCCCTCCCTGTTAAACCCTTCACTTGAAATCCTTAGCTGGCTGGGGCTAAAGGCATGCCTGACCGAGGAACAATAGTTTCCAGCCATGCCGTTTACATTTGGGTGGGGACGCAGCCAGGCTGTGGGTTTAGGGGTTAGGAAGCATCTCTCGATGGGCCGGGTGCCTACGCTGGAAACACAGAGGCCAACGTTTGACCGATTGCCAGCGAGCCCATGAGAAAACAATCATCTGTGTTATCATACTGAGCAGCTGGTCGTTTTCGCCTCTCACACAGGGAGACTCAGGGAGAAGGATGTTACCCCCTTGTGCTGTTACACACTGTGCTGTTAAGCCCTTAATTCCGTTCAGTCCTACAATGCTTTCTTGTGGGAATTCTTTAGCTCTGGCTAATTTAATTGTTTTTTTGTTTTTTTTAAATTTGTTTTTATTATTATTTTTTCATTGAATACTATTTTGAAATTGTCTGGCTTATATTTTCTTAAATTAAGAATTCTTTCCATAGGAGCAGTTACTTAATGCAACACATTTTCTAGTGTGCCAGATAGGTTTATGTATTAATTAAGTTAAATAAAATTGAAGAAACATGTTGATTATAGTTGCACTGGTATCACTGTTCATACCCTGGAATAATTTAATGCTGGGTAAATATATTCAAGCTTTCATTCAATTCAATGCTATGTTTTCCAGCAATGAGAATTTCATTACCAAGATCAAGGCATAGTTTCTGATGCATTAGCATGGTAACACAATATTACAATGACATAATCAAATAAATACATAAAATTCTTATTTTAAAATTACATTTAAAACTCTAGCATCAATGTAAATAAATGAAACACCTGACCTTCAGATATGACCTGTCATGAGGTGTCGGTCATGAACATCTGTCACATCTGCATGACCAGAGCCTTGTCATCAAATGTATTTGAGTTTGAGTAATTCTTATATTGACCGTACCTAATAACATATGCACGCACGCACACACACACACACACACACACACACACATTGCAAAATATTTATTTCTCCACGACTAGACACCAGTCACAGACCTACGGCCCCACGATATCCTCCTGAGGCCTGGTAGAATTTAATTTGTTGACATAATACAAATGTTTTGGATGACAAAAATAAATAAATAAATAAATAAATAAATGTTGCAGTGAAAATATAATTTTTAAACATTATTTATTTTATTTTTATCGAACGGGCTTTGTAGTATAGTTTCAGCATAGTAGAATATATAGTTCTTGAGAGTAAGACCAGAGACTTGTGTCCCCTATAGGAGACAAAAATTAATTGCTGGGTTTTAGGAGAATGTGTTGAATATGTGTTATGCTGTGAAAAACCACTGCTTTATCCATGGGTGTCTCTACCTTTTGAAGACTTAACTGAACTCTAGATGTAGTATATTGCAGATGCGACAGGGGGCGCTGTGCTGTTCATGTAGGCATTCATGCCTGCACTTCTCTCTGTACGTGATTGCCTGTGATTATATAACCGTTACTTTGTAACAGCATGTTTTTGCGTGTCAGCTAGAAACATATCACTGCCACATGTACCTCAGACTGCTGCACAATTTAAACGCAATTAGAAAAAAATCGCCATTATATTATCAGTTACCCAGATACTGTAAGGTAATTTGGAAAAAAAACAAAACAACAAAAAAAAAACATACAATGCAAAATATGCTGCTAAATATGCCAAGAAATTGACATATCAACATTAACTTGCAATGTCGATTGTTCTGCAGAACGGCCGAGCTGTAACACCACTGGCCTTTTTCTAAATAAACACGGGGTTAGACGAGTTTACTCCAGACCACGCCTCCTCGGTCCAGCTGGTGGCAACATGCGTGATGACATCACCACAGTACCTGGTCATTGGCTAATACTGCATCTATCACGTAGCCAATCGCAGGTTTGTACAGTTACGTCAACTGAAACCTCAACTCAGGCACCACGGAGGGGGTGGGGCAGAGAGATCGCGACGTTGAAGAGAGTTGCTAGGAGCAATATGATTGGTTGGAGGGGGAAAAGTAGGGTCTGTTGCTGAGAGAAAAAGAGAGCGACGAAAAAGAAGGAAAGAGAGAAAAAAGCGAAGGAAAGAATAAAGATAAAGCAAACAAGGAAGAGAGACAATACAGGAAGCAATATAGATATACATGTAGCATTATGCTAATGTTACCATTGGCTTTAGCCTCAAGATTAAAAAACAAAACTTTGGTGGAGAATACTTTAGATTCTCCTCCCCCTCCCTGAATCACCTCACTCTTCTCACTCCCTCAGGTCCTTGTCTGAATTGAACCAAGTCGTGAAACTTCGAAGTAAAGTTGTAGTTTTTTACCCAGTGCCCAGGCGTACTGGGGACTGAAGCGTTGAAGGTAATGAACAACAATTCCCAGAGTCTATCATGCATCAGGGGGTGGCACTTGCACGCTCCTTTGTGATGAACACAGGTTGTTACATATGAAGGGAGGGGGTATTGCGTATTTTTAATTGGCTACCGGCATTTTCGACACTCCCATTAGCCCGCCTACTCCCTGTTCCCAAGCTTCTTATTGCACTGATTGGGTACTGTAAACTTTGGGCCATGGCATCGGCTGGGTCCTTTCCTCTTGTCGCAATTCGCCTGGGATGCGTGTCAGTCAACCCTACTTTGACAGTCCGCCACGCCTTGAACTTCTCACTCTCCAAACGATAGGGTACTGTACCTGTCATTGATTTCTGATTGGTTAGACGGGCCAGCTGTTAGGGGTTCATTCACCATTTTGTGACTGTAGTGGTAAAGGGACTCAGAGAGTTTTTCCCCTCCTTTGAGTTGCTGTGAGGAAAAAAAGACATGTTTTACGGAGGAAAAATAAAGTAAAGCCCGAACAGACAGCAGCCATGGACGGCAGTGTGATTTTATTAATTTTCGTATTTGCCATTTCATCTGCGAACAGCGCCGTAAATTTTTCTGTTGCCAACTGAATCTTTCTATTGGGGTGAGTTTACTAAGCGAGTTTATATTATCTAACGTTAGACTACTCTAGCTGTCTAGATATCAGTTATCTACTATCGATAGCTAACCAGATGTCTGTTTCTGGTGCTGTTTTTATGACTGTCTCTGTCTGCAAAAAAATGCAAAGAGAGAAATAAGTATCCAATGGACAGGAATGGATAGAGGCACCGTAGAGAAAACGAGGGGAGGAGAGGAGGGGGGTGGGGGTGCACAGTCTAAACTTTGTCAAATGTTTTAACGGCATAGCTAGCCAGCTAAGTTAGCTACTAGGACAGTGCTAGCCGCTGCGTCGGTGTTGCGACTGACAGCAACAAACATGACTATGTGCAGGTAATAAGCGATCTACACAGCTACCTTGCTAGTTAGCGAACAAAACACACAAATACACCATGACAACATACACTAACAATAATAAATACGATTTAAATTCTGCTGTCACCGTTATTTTACTGTGGGTAACCGTTTGTCTTTTGTGACAGCTGCTTACTATCTTACTAGCTAACTACTATCAATCACAGTCAAAACTACTTAGCTTGGTGCGTTAGCTAGCTAGTTACTCGCTACTCTTCGTACCACAAATACTACTACTAGAACTAGCTAGCTAGCTAGCTACTTCTACGACCCCTCAAATGTTGCACCGGAGTACTGATGTAAAATTGAACTTTGGAGCTATGTCCAGAAAATAAGGGGGTTTCAATTACTTTTTCGTATTATTTCTGTACTGTTGCGTGATATTTAAAGGATTATTTGTATTTGTAAACCTGCGCTGTGTTGGAAAGAGAGGCCTGTCTATTTGGGATAAGCGTCACTCGATCCTGGCTGTGTTGTGGTGCTGCTGCCGAGTAGCATACGTACACCGCTCACACTCCATTGACATTGTGAATCGGCACTGCTACTACTACGGGCAATGCTACTGCGCTGACACCGACTGTACGGCAGTTTCCTATACCGGTATTACTTCTCGGAAAGCTAACTGTCTTTGGGCTGCGCTACACTTACTTGAAACATGCATCACAACTAATGATTTTCAAAATCAAATGATAGTATTTGCTTACTAATACAGCACGCAACGTCACGTTCAAACTATCGCAGAATAGCAGCACCATGGCAATCCACTTTGTCTTTATCGGGTATATGTTGAGGCAATGGGCAATACTATTTCTGGTTTAAAAAAAAATACTTTCTAAAATATAAGCATGTTAAAATTCTATTACTGCAGCTTGCATGCTGATGCCACTTGTACCTACTAAAACATATCCTCAAACTATAAGCATAGATAAACGTACCAAATAAATGTTGTAATATGTGCAACTACATTAATTGATTTGCCATTGGCCGTGCTGTCATTAGGTGACTAAAAGGTACTTTCTGGATGTAGAAGACGTGCAAATAAATATCAGGTTGCGCTCATTAACTGTTGTCTATCACTATAACCACATTAGTGCGAATGCTGCCTCTGTAGCCAGAATAGTTGTCGGCATTGCTAATGTCAAAGCTGACGTTTGTAATATCCTGCTATGGCTAGTACCATCTCTACTGAGTCACCGTCTCAAATCTCCCCGAAATATCTTCTGATAGTATCACTGAAAATATGAGGTCGTCTACTCCAGTGAGCCTACACGTATCACTGGTGGTATTTTTTGTTTGATGTGCGTGTTCCCTGGTGACCCAGTTAAGCCGGGACTAACCTGACGCTAGATCATGGGAAACTACAGCATTGTACGCCCACATTCCAGCACAACGCAGTTCCTTCACAAAGCAAGGCATTAACCCACAGTCCACACAATTACCTGCGCCCTGTCGTGTGTGATTGCTGCATACTGCATGCCATTTGCAGAGAAAGGCTGGTGCTTGCCAGGAAGGCATGCTTTTTCGCTGTGCATCATATATGACTATGTGTGTATGTGTCTGTGCGTGTGCGTGCATGCATGTGTGTGTTTTGTGTGTGTATATGTCTGTGTGCGTGTGTGCAAAAATTTTGTGTGTCTGTTTGCATGTCTGTTCGTGTCTGTGTGCACACACGTGAGTGTGTGTGTCTGTGAACGTGCGTGTCTGCCTTTGCATGTGTGTGTATGTGTCTGTGTGTGTGTGTATGTACGTGTGCTTGTGTGTGTGTGTGTCTGTGAACGTGCATGTGTCTGTCTTTGCGTGTGTGTGTGCACCCGTGTGTGTATGTGCGCATGCACGCATGTGTTTGTGTGTGTGTCTGTGTGTGTGTGTATGTACGTGTGCTTGTGTGTGTGCATGTGCGTTTGTGTCTGTCTGTGTGCACACATGTGTGCGTGTGTGTGTGTGTGTGTGTGCATGTGCGTTTGCGTCTGTCTGTGTGCACACATGTGTGCGTGTGTGTGTGTGTGTGTGTGTGTGTGCATGTGCGTTTGTGTCTGTCTGTGTGCACACACGTGTGCGTGTTTGTGTGTGTGTGTGTATGTACGTGTGCTTGTGTGTGTGTGTGTGCATGTGCGTTTGTGTCTGTCTGTGCGCACACACGTGTGCGTGTGTGTGTGTGCATGTGCGTTTGTGTCTGTGTGCACACGTGTGCGTGTGTGTGTGTGCATGTGCGCTTGTGTCTGTCTGTGTGCACACACGTGTGCGTGTGTGTGTGTGTGCATGTGCGCTTGTGTCTGTCTGTGTGCACACACGTGTGCGTGTGTGTGCACGCATTTTAACAGCTTGGTGGAGCGGAGCGTGTTAGAGTAGGGTTCTCCTCTGTCTCGGTGTATTTTCGCACTGCTTGGTGTTCAGGTTAGCGCTCTGACACGGTCAGTAAGGCAGAGTGTGGCACGCCGGTATGTGCTTAGCGCCTGTGGCGGAAAGGAGCCCGGCGGGTTCCAAATCCAGCTCCGCTTTTCCCCGAGCCGAAAGTCTTCTCACAATCAGTGTGGGGATCTCTGTGCTGTTTTATTAATATCCACCCAGCGCAAGCGCAGCTGCATCGGATCCTGCCACCTCCGTCAGGGCGCCGGGGACCCGCGCGGCTGCGTGCGAGCGCAGGCTCCTGCCCCAGAGCCCTTTGCCCAGGGGCGGCCGTCGGTATGCAGCCGGCCTGCTTTTCCCTTGGTCCCCGGGCCTCGTTTCGACGCCGCCGGGTCCGATCGCCTCGTTAGCCCCGCCGCGGCGTCGCGGGGCGATCGCCTCGCCAGCGCTCCGTCCGCTCGGGTCAGATTCGGTCTGCGGCGCTTAAAATAACACGCTTCGAGACGGATCGCCGTTTCTGTTCGGGCTTGCGCAATATTCGACGGCGTTTTAGGCGTCGTGTGTATCGTGTGTAAGGAAAGCCGTCTCGCCTTTAAAATCACGGGCCCGCCGTCTGAAGTGCCTCTCTCCAGGCGTTGGGGCGAGCGGTGTAGTGCAGCGGACGGGGAACCGGGGCTTGTGACTCAAAAGACCGCGGGTTTCGTTTTCCTCAGCTGGGGCGCTGCTCTTGCACCCCTGAGCGAGGCGCTTAACCTGAATTCCTTCACCGACACATCCAGCTGCTGAAATGGATTGTAGGTTAAAAAAAAAGGGGTAAAAAATGCACCGTGGGTAAAGTCATTCTGGATAAGAGCATCTGCTCAGCGCTCAAACGTACGTTAATAGGATTACTGTGGCGGTTATGGTCGGACTGCTGTTGAGTCCCGGTCACGGTCCTTTTATTCCCCTTTCAGTGCTGGGTATTCCCACGGAACGTGAGAGTTATCGGTCCTCGGGGGGGGGGGGGGGGGGGGGCGGTTACCTCCGTCCCCGGTGTAGGATGTGGTCCTCGGTGT
>NC_049201.1:72912594-72947594 GCF_013347855.1 Anguilla anguilla
TGTGTATGTGTGTGTGTGCGTGTGTGTGTGTGTGTGTATGTGTGTGCGTGTGTGTGTGCGTGTGTGTATGTGTGTGTGTGTGTGTGTGTGTGTGTACATGTCGGTCTGTGACAGGGCTTTCCTTCTCCCCGGTTTGTGTGCGTTGGTGTTGTGCTGTGATACTCCGGCTCACAGTGAAGTCCTGTGCTGTAGCTGCTGAAGTGGGAGTGTGTTTGTGTGTGAGTGAGTCTGGAAGGTCCTGAGCTCTTTGCAGTAAATAGAGGGCTGTGGACAGGGAGCAGACGCCCTTTCTCTCTCTCTCTGTGCATGTGGTCCGTGTCTCTGTCTCTCGCTATCCTGTGACTGACCCCAACCCCCCCCTCCCCACCCCCCGCATCACTCAAGCATCAGCTGCGTGACCGTGACTCCGAGCCCCGCCCCCCCAGCGCTAACGCCGGCCGCTGTGTGGGGGAGAGACCGTGAAGCGCTTCTGCCACGCGCTCGGTGGCGTGCGTGACTGCGTGCGTGCGGTCGTCCCGCTCTTCCGCACGCCGCGCCCCGCCGCGTGTCGGAATGCGCGGTAAATGCGATGCGCGTGCCGCGGGGCGGGCCGAAGGACCGCACGGTTCTCCGGGTTCGAATCCGGGGGCCCCCTGGAGCGCTGTGCCTCCCCCCTGACGTGCTCCGGGTTCCGGCAGTGGAGCCCGTGGGCCCCCTGCGTACGGGACTCTGCCGTTCGCACCGCGGCGTTTGCTTGGCCCCGTTTGCTATGAATAGTAGGGGTGGCGACTGCCTTTGTGCTTTTCACTGTGCGTGCGGTAAAGATACAGCCGCTCCCGGGGCTGTCGGAGGTCACCTCTGCTCTCCACCCTCTGGCAGTCCTCTGCTGCCTGTGTTTGTGTGCCTCTTTCTTGGCGTGACATCACGGCACACAGATTAATGATAAACCTCTCTCTTCCTCTTTCGCGCAGTTTGGAACCGGGCAGGACGGAAAGAGGCTGCGAGAGAAAGAGGAAGAGAAGGGGGGAGTGAAAGAAGAGCAGAAACAAACAGAGAGAGGAGGACCCAAAGAGCCGCACTTTTCGAAGTAAAGGGGGATCAAAAACGAGAAAGAAAGAGAGAAGAGAAAGATGAAGCCGGTGAAGAAGCACGGAGGGCGATCCCCGACCCGGGCCAAGGGGGGCAGGAGGCGGGGGGCCGAGGGGGAGAGGAGGGACAGACTGCAGGACAGCTCTGACGAGCAGACGCCGGCCACGCCCCCGCCTCCCCCGACCAGGAGGCAGACCCCGCCCACATCTCAGACCTCAGAGGAGGAGCCAATCAGGAGCGGCGGAACCCCCGACAGAGAGCGCCAGAGGGAGCAGGGGCCCGGGCGGCCGGAGGACCGGGAGAGGGCCGAGCAGGAGCGGGGGGGCCCCCGGGCGGGGGGGCCGCACAGCAACGGCAGCAGCGCGGCCAGCGCGGGCGGCAGCCCCAACCCCTCCTCCAGCCGCAAAACCGCCACCTTCAAGGCCCGCGTGCCCAAGAAGAAGTACACCTACGAGCACTGCGGCCTCCCCCCCGCGCTCAGCAGTAACCATAACAACAGCCACGGCGCCGGCGGCAGCGGCGGCAGCTCGGGCAGCCAGTCGGCGGCCCCCAGCACGGTGGCGAGCGAGGACAGCGCCGACGCCGACGCCCTGAGCCAGAGCAGCGGCCCGGCGGAGGGGCACCGGGCCGACGAGGGGCCGCCGGGGGAGGGCGAGCGGGAGGCGGGGGCCGAGGGGGAGGGGCCCAGCTCGGTGCGCTCCTCCTCCACGGACACGGCCAGCGAGCACTCTGCGGACCTGGAGCCCCCGGGGCTCCGCCCACAGCCCAGCCCCCTCCCCTCGCCGCCCGCCCCGCCCCCGCAGCCCAGCCCCCCGCCCTGGCGGGACGGCCTGCCGGGGGGGCTGGAGGACGCGCTGGCCAGGGGGCTGAAGAACCAGCGGGTCCTGGCCCGGCGGCGGCGGGCGGCTCGGCCCGGCGCGGGCCCGGAGGAGGGCGGCAGCCCCGCCCCGCCCTGCCCCGTGTTCTGGCCGGGCGTGGTGCGGCGGGTGTGCGGCGAGGAGCGCAGCGTGGGGGTGCAGCCCCACGGCCAGGCCGCGCTCTGCCACTACCCCTTCAAGGGCGCGGCGTCCCGCGACGCCGTCGACCTCATCCTGGACGCCCCGCCTCCCGGCTCCGCCCCCGTGGCCATAGGCACGCGGGTGTGCGTGGCGTTCGGGGGCGGGGCCGGCGAGGAGGGGGCGGGGCAGCTGTACCGGGAGGGCGTGGTCTCGCAGGTGGACCCGCACCCGGCCGTGTCCTTCCCGTACCGCGTGCTGCTGCGGGAGGACGGCGCCGTGCTGGCGGACCGGGCCGCCGCCGACGAGCAGCGCAGCCGCGCCAGCGCGCAGGCCGTCTGGGTGTCCCGCCAGAGCCTGCGCCTCCTCATCCCGCCCTGGGACCTGCCCCAGCCCGAGGGGGGCCGGGAGCGGGGCCGGGAGGACCGGGAGCGCGAGGAGAGGGAGCGCCGGGAGGACATGGAGGTGGAGCGGGAGGTGATCCAGCTCAGCATCGGCATGGCGCTGGGCGGCGTGGGCGGGGTGGGCGCGGGCGGGGCCAGGCTGGGCTGCGGCTTCCCTCCGGGGGGCGGGGCCGGCCCCCACTTCGGCTCCTCGGCCCCGCCCACCTCCGCCGGCCCCCCTAACTCGGCCCAGGGGCTGGGGATGGACAGAGAGAGAGAGAGGGAGAGAGAGAGAGAGAGGGACAGAGAGAGGGAGCGGCAGATGCTGAAACAGCCGCAGAGCGTGGAGGAGGACATGGAGGTGTCCCACTTCAGCATGGTCCCGCTGGCCGGGGGGGCGGGGGGCAAGCCCGGGGGGGTCCCTCAGCACCGCCACATCCTCTCCAAGCCCCCCGGCTACCCCGGCCCCCACCTGTCCGTGGTGCGCGGCGTCGGCACGCCCCTGGGGGCCCACTTGATGGCCGGCCCCCAGCCCCCCCCCTCCCCGGCGCTGCTGGGCCCCGAGGTGTGCGTGGGCCCCCCTCCCCACCTACCCCCCCTGCCCCCCTCGGCGGGGCCGCGCGCCGACAAGGGCCCCCCGCAGGCCCCCCCCGCCCCGGCGGGCGGCCCGGGCTCCGCCCCCTCGCGCTCGCGCACGCCCCTCACCGCCGCGCAGCAGAAGTACAAGAAGGGCGACGTGGTGTGCACGCCCAACGGCATCCGCAAGAAGTTCAACGGCAAGCAGTGGCGGCGGCTGTGCTCGCGCGAGGGCTGCATGAAGGAGTCGCAGCGCCGCGGCTACTGCTCCCGCCACCTGTCCATGCGCACCAAGGAGATGGAGGGCGGGGCGGAGCGCGACCGCGACCGCGACCGGGGCGGCAGCTCGGGCACCGCCACGCCCTCGGACCTGCGGCCGGGCGGGGGGCGGGCCAGCAGCGAGTTCGACTGGGACGACACGTCGCGGGACAGCAGCGAGGCCAGCAGCCGCGGGGGGGACTCGCGGCCCCGCCTGGTGCTCCCGTCGCTGCTGCCGCAGGACCTGGCGCGCTTCGACCTGGAGGACTGCGAGGCGGCCACCATGCTGATGTCGCTCAGCAGCTCGCGCTCGGGCACGCCCTCCTTCTCGCCCGTGTCCAACCAGTCGCCCTTCTCGCCCGCCCCCTCGCCCTCGCCCTCGCCGCTCTTCGGCGGCTTCCGGCCCGCCAACTTCAGCCCCATCACCGCCTCGCCCGTCCTGCCGCCCCGCCGCCACCGGCACCTGAGCGGCACGGGGGGCGGGGCCACGCCCAAGCTGGAGCGGGAGAGGCACGCCTCGGGCATCCTGCCCTCCTTCCACACCAACCTGACCTTCACCGTGCCCATGAGCCCCAGCAAGCGCAAGGAGGCGCCCCTGCCCCCGCCCCCCCCCGCCCAGGAGCACGGCGACCCCGCCCTGGGCCTCGGCCCCGCCTCCTTCCGCGTGCTGTCGCCCCAGACGCAGCTCCACAGCCCCGCCTTCTCCCGCCCCCGCGGCGTGACCACGCCCTCCAGCCGGCCCCCGTCCTCCAGCGCCGCCGCCTCGCCCCCGCCCATGCTGGTGTCCCCCACGCCGCCCTCGGCCCTGCCCGGGGACTCCGGCCTGCGCCGGGTGGTGCCCGTATCCCAGCAGCCCCTGCGCGACTCGCCCGTCATCGTGCGCAACCCCGAGGTGCCGCTGGCCAAGTTCACCGAGCGGCCGCTGGCGCGGGGGGGCGTGGCCGGGGGCGTGGCCGGGGGGAGGGTCCCCGTGCCAATCAACGCCGCCGCCACCAACGGGGCGGTCCTCCTGCACGGCCCCGCCTCCGCCCTGCCCCCCGGCCTCCCCGCCCAGACCAGCCCCGCCGTGGCCAGCCCCACCGCCAGCCCCTCCCTCGCTAACTCCGCCTCCGGGGGGCGGGACAGAGGCGGCTCCCTCCAGCAGCCGGTGGCCTGCCACCCCTCCCCAACCGCCCTGCTGCCCCTCATCCTGCCGGCGGAGTCGCTGCACCCCGCCCCCCGCAAGGACATCATCATGGGCCGGCCTGGGACAGGTAGGAGCGCGGGACACGTTGGAGGGGCGGGGCCTGGGGGGACAGAAACCAGCGATGTGACTTTTCCCACATTTTTCCTGATTAATGAAAAAGTGCCTTTTTTAGACTCGACCAGGCGAGGGGTTAGGGTTAGGGTTAGGGTTTGACCGTATGCCCTGAACACACACGTTAAGAGAGCTCTTCCGCAGCTGAGAGGTGGGAGCGTTTCACAGTGCAGCCAGACGGCAGACATTCGGGCTCTGAAAAATCTGCATTTCCTGATTAATATGGAAAAGTCACATCCCTGGAAGGGCTTGAGAATGCAGCAGACGCAGCGGTGGACGCTGGAGGGTGTGATGAATGGATCTGTGTGGGGGAGCACGGGTTTGGGAGGTGGCAGGAGATGAGTGGTGGAGCTTTGGGGGGGGCGGGGTAGCGGGGAAGATCAGAGACTGGGTGAGAAACGGGGAGGATAAGAGCTCCCTGCTGGGGTCATCTGCACCCCCAGCGAGGGCGTTCAGGTGCTGCCTGCTGGCTTTGTAGTGTAGATTTAGGGCTGGGGGGGTGGGGGTGAGGCAGCTCTGTGAGATACGGCCTCCTTGCTGGCCTGCGTTCTCCAGCCGAAAGCTCGGCGGCCCCCGCAAGGTGACGGGGGACCCTCGCGGGCCTTCAGTCCCCCGCGGCCCGCGCGCCGTAGCGCCATGCTAGCGCCGCGGCTGAGCCGTAGCCTCTCTCTGCCTGCTGCTGCTTCTGCTGTTTCTGTTCAAACTCAATTAAGCGCCGGTGAGTCAGATCCGTGTCCATTCAGGCTGCTGACACGTCAACACGGCCCCGAGGCTTAAATAAATCGGGGGCGTGGGGGCGTGGGGGCGTGGGGGGGTGGGGGGGTGTTGTCCCTCCACCTTAATAGGGGCAAAGCTCCGTTGCAGGAGGGGTGGGGCGGGGGGGTGATTTGGGAAGCCAGTGCCGTTTAGACAGAGGCAGAATCACGCGGATGGGAGAAGGTCTTCGGCCCCTGTCCTCCGCAGGCCAGTGATTGGATTGAAACGGTCTCAGAATGGTCGCCCCGTGGTGTTCTGTGATTGGCTGCTGGCTGGAGATTACGCGGCGGGGGTAAACGACGCTGGGACAGAAGGGGGCGGCGAAGAGCGCGTTTGGGCGCAGGGCAGTCCCCGGCTCCCGCCCCCGTCCTGGCGGTTCGTTCTGAGCGCGCGTAAAGGGGAGGGGGAGTTGTTTGCGGGTGTGAAGTTGCAGTGCGCTGGTTCTGGGTTTGTGTGTGACGGTGCACGGTGTGTGTGTGTGTGTGTGTGGTGTGCGTGCGCGCGCGTGTGTGTGTGTGGTGTGTGTGCGCGTGTGTGGCGGTGCATGGTGCCAATGAGTGTGTGTGTGTGTGTGTGGTGGTGCTCGGTGAGTGTGTGTGTGCGTGCGTGCGTGCTTGCGTGTGTGTGTGTGTGTGTGTGTGTGATGGTGCACGGTGTGTGTATGTGTGTGTGTGTGTGTGTGTGTGAGTGGAGTGTGCGTGCGTGCGTGCGTGCGTGCGTGCGTGTGTGTGTATGTGTGTGTGTGTGTGAGAGGGAGAGAGAGAGTGTGTGTATGTGTGTGTGTGTGTGAGAGAGAGAGTGTATGTGTGTGTGTGTGTGAGAGAGAGTGTATGTGTGTGTGTGAGAGAGAGAGAGAGTGTGTGTGTATGTGTGTGTGTGTGTGTGTGAGTGGAGTGTGTGCGTGCGGGCGTGTGTGTGTGTGCGTGTGTGATGGTGCACGGTGTGTGTGTTTGTGTGTGAGTGTGTGTGTGTGAGGTGTGGATTGGGTACGGTCCTGTTCCTGTGTGGGCAGGGCCCTGATGGGAGCCCAGCCCTAATGAAAGGACTTTGTGAAAAAGCCCTAAAAGAGCAGACTGTCTGCCCGCCGAGCTCAGCCTAGTGCTGCCAGAGCTGCTCTGCCTGCACTGTCCTCATTTAACCATGCTGTTACATCAGCGCGAGTGTGTGTGTGTGTGTGTCTGTGTATCTGCGTGTGTGTGTGTGAGTGTGTGAGAGAGTGTGTGTGAATGTGTGTGAGTGTGTGTGTGTGCATGCGTGTGTGTGTATGTGCATGCGTGTGTGTGTGTGTGAGTGTGTATCTGCGTGTGTGTGAGTGTGTGTCAGAGTGTGTGTGTGTGTGTGTGTGTGAGTATGTGAGTGTGTGTGAGAGTGTGTGTGAATGTGTGTGCGCACACCCGTACTTGTGTGTATTTGAGTATTTGTCTGTGTGTGTGAGTGTGTGTGTGTGTGCGTGTGTATTTGGGTATTTGTCTGTGTGTGTGTGAGTGTGTGTGTGTGTGTGTGTGCGTGTGTATTTGAGTATTTGTCTGTGTGTGTGTGTGTGTGTGTGTGTGTACACGTGTAGGATAGCGTGCCTGCTCGTGGGCATATTTGTAGTGGAGCGGGTGCCTGTGCGTGCTGCTCTGTGTTTGTGGTTGGATTTCGGGCAGTGGGAGGTGCTCCAGTTGCAACTCAGCAAATCTGAAGCGAAACGCTGAGAAACAGGCTGACTGAGACGTGCTCAGACACGCTCAGACCGAGAGAGAGAGAGAGAGAGAGAGACCTGAACACGGCGCTTCTGTTCGCTGTGGGACTGACACATGCAGGCTCAGTAGCAGATTTTGAGCGTTATGGGGGGGGGGGGGATGAGAAGGGGGGTGAACCCTTGGAAAAGGCGGGTCACCACAGAGGAAGAGAGGAGGGGCTTTCTCGTCTCTCACCCTCCCACTCTCTCTCTCTCTCTCTGACCTTTTCAGCCAGTGCAGGCAGAGGACGGTAACTCTGGTTCTTTATGTCTGAGAGTGTCTGAAAACTGGAGACGAATGCTATGCCTTGTTCACTCGCTGCAGCGCACGCACACACACACACACATGCGTGCGCGCATACACGCACGCACACGCACACTGTGCATAGCTTAAAGTTCTGCACGGCTTGCGTGGTGGGACCTGTAGGTCATGCCATTCATTTAGCAGACATTTTATCCAGAGCGACGTGCACAGCTAACATCTTTTCTATTCAGTCCATTTATACGGATGGATATGTACCAAAGCAATTCAGTTTCACTGCCTTGCTCCAGAGTATAATGGCTGTGCCCCACCTGGGAGTAAAACCCACAACCTCTAACTTACCAGGCGCTTCCCCGCTTCTGCTGTACAGGCGGTGTCTGTGGGAGGGCAGGGTGAATTTACAGGGAATTTCGTTTCGAATGGAAAACGGCAATGGAAGAGGGGGACAGACAGGGAGAGAGAGAGGGGGATGAAGAAAAGAGACAGACGTAGAAGGACAGAAGGATAGGGTAAGGCGACCGTGTGTGTCAGCCAGGGCATAAAACATCGAGCACCGGAAATGATGTGTAACCACCGTGTAACTGCTGCACGTTTCCACGGTAACGGCACAAACACTCGCGCGTACCATACACTCACGCAGTTGAGTACGCCATCGGAACTGCAGCTAGCCTTTAACTGCCACTGGGTATGTGCAAAGACCTTTCCTCAAATGTGATTCACTCCCTTGGTGAAGATGAACAGTGAAGTCTGCATTAAGCAAACAATACAGTTAACAAGCTGCATTGTATGCTCAAAAATGAGAAAATGATATTATATTATACTAGTACAATTCCTCTAGTATAAAATTAGAGCAATTGTACAGATTTTTCCCCAAAAATATCTGTCCCAATTATTCACAGCCCTAATAATTCTTGGAAATATAATCCAACAAAAGTAAATCAACTAGCATGCTACTTTTTTAAGTTAATCTCAAACTTAAGGGATATGTATTGTGGCATCCCATAGCTTCCTGTTTCAGCTGGGTCTAAAAATGAGGTAACACGCATGTAGAAGCCATGTGTTCGTCCATCACCATGGTGATTTGTAAATAACCCACAAGACCGATGGTCGTTGACCTTTAAGTTGGGAGATGGTTACAAAATAAATACAAAAAAACAAAAGTTTCCTCTATTGGGCCAGGAGTGAGGAAGTTTAAAACCACTGGGGTTTTTCTCCCCACTGGGAGTTTTTTTTGCTTGCTATCTGGGGATTCAGGCCTGGTTCTTGCTTATTTTCCCCGTTTCTTGCTCTTTTTCTGCTACTCTGTAAAGCGTCCTCGTGACAGATCTCTGTATAAAAGCGCTATACAAATAAAATGGATTTGATTTGGATTTGGAACAGTGGTAAACATTGCCTATATGGTAGAGGGTGCAGGTATATCTTGCCCTGCGGAATAGAGGCTAATTATTTGGGAGATAAGGGACGCAAATTTTCCAAACTTACCATCAGATCCCGGTACCTTGTCAATACCTACCTTTTTGGAAAGGCTGACAGATATGCCTCTATTCAGGGCATCTGACATAAATGAACATCTGAAATCTGCTGAAGAGCATTGGCACTTTGACTGGAACCGCTATGGTCAAATGACAGCAAAAGAGAGGTTTTTGGGCACGCATACCTGTGCTGGGTTTGGTGCTGGTAGGGCACGTCATACCTACAGTGAAATGCAGTGCAGGATCTCACAGTGAAATGCAGTGCAGGATCTCACAGTGAAATGCAGTGCAGGATCTCACAGTGAAATGCAGTGCAGGATCTGAGGGTGAAATGCAGTGCAGGATCTGAGGGTGAAATGCAGTGCAGTGTCTCACAGTTAAAATGCAGTGCAGGATCTCACAGTGAAATGCAGTGCAGGATCTGAGGGTGAAATGCAGTGCAGGATCTGAGGGTGAAATGCAGTGCAGGATCTGAGGGTGAAATGCAGTGCAGGATCTGAGGGTGAAATGCAGTGCAGGATCTGAGGGTGAAATGCAGTGCAGGATCTCACAGTTAAAATGCAGTGCAGGATCTGAGGGTGAAATGCAGTGCAGGATCTGAGGGTGAAATGCAGTGCAGGATCTGAGGGTGAAATGCAGTGCAGGATCTGAGGGTGAAATGCAGTGCAGGATCTGAGGGTGAAATGCAGTGCAGGATCTGAGGGTGAAATGCAGTGCAGGATCTGAGGGTGAAATGCAGTGCAGGATCTGAGGGTGAAATGCAGTGCAGGATCTGAGGGTGAAATGCAGTGCAGCATCTCTAATGTCATGGGTTTGAATTGCATCTCCTGGCCCTGAGGCTGCACTAAATGTCAACAGAATCATGAACTAACAAGTCCCAGGGTTCCTTTGTCCAAAAATCTGGTTCCCTCAGCCAGGAAACTCAAACTTGGCCACGAAAGGATGTTTTAACAAGACAACAATCCCAAGCATACCTCAAGAACAGCTGAGAAATGGCTTACTTGACCACAAAATTGCCGTTTTGCAATGGCCATCTCGGTTTCCAGAAACTGTGAGGTTGCTGCCCAGTCTGTTCACAAAACTCCTAAAATGCTTGTAGAAGGTGATTCAGCAGTCTTACCCTGACAGAGGAAGGGTGAACAAAGTACTGAAAGTGGGTGTGCATAAGTGTGCAATTTGAAAAAAAAAGTATTCATTTGGTCGATTCAATTCAGCCGTTATCATTTAATAAAGTATAATATTTCCACATTCAAAAATGTAAATATAGCTCTGCGCTTGCAATTTATTTCAGTCTTTTTTTGTTCATCTTTAAGAAGGGTGTGGGTCGTTTTTTTGGAAGCCGCTGTATTTATTTTAGTCACAGAACAGTTGACGGTTGGTCCTAACTGAAAGCGCTCGCGCTGCTAGCGCAGCGTTAGCGTATCGGCGCGCGAGGCAGACGGTTGGCTGCGTTGGGCGGTCTGTTCCCCATTTGCATGCGGAGTTTTTCATGAGGCGGCTGACGCTGGGTTGGCTGCCGCGGGCTACGGCCGGGGTGCCACGCCCAGGGTTTGAACTCGCTAATCCGTCCCCCTCCTGTGACATGAAATACAGCCTCACATCAAAGAACAGGCCTACTGACAGACAGACAGACAGACAGACAGGCAGGCAGGCAGGCAGGCAGACAGACAGACAGACAGACAGGCAGGCAGGCAGGCAGGCAGGCAGGCAGACAGACAGACAGAGAGACAGGCAGGCAGGCAGACAGACAGAGAGGCAGACAGACAGACAGGCAGGCAGGCAGGCAGGCAGGCAGGCAGGCAGGCAGACAGACAGACAGACAGACAGACAGTCTGACAGGCAGGCAGGCAGGCAGGCAGGCAGGCAGGCAGGCAGGCAGACAGACAGACAGACAGACAGGCAGGCAGGCAGGCAGGCAGGCAGACAGACAGACAGACAGACAGACAGACAGGCAGGCAGGCAGGCAGGCAGGCAGGCAGGCAGGCGCTCTCACACCCAGGCTACTCCCGCAGGAGGGAGGAGGAGTCACAGAAGCTCCTCCTCCTGGTCTCCGGCTGTGTACAGAGTGTGTGTGCGCTGCAGCACACTGCGGGGTTCTCCTCACACCCCTGCTCCAGCGGGGCTGTACCGACTCCTGGCCTCCCCAGCGCCTCCCCAGTGCCTCCCCAGCGTCCTCCCCCAGCTGCACCCAAACCCGCTGGGTTAACGGTTCAGTCCTGGCTGGAGTTTAACTTCCACCCTGCCGAAGACTGTAAGAAAGGCCCGGTAACCGCTGTGGCTGCCTTGTCTTGTACTTGCGGATGCTTATTCCTGATGTTCTGATGTCTAATCGCAGGCTGGAGGTTCCTGTGTGGTACGCCCCCTTTCATATTGTCCTGTTTCTTTCACGCTCGAGTACGCAGCAGAGCAGTATACCTCATTAATACTTGTGAGTAGTTCTCTCTCTTCCTCCCTCTCCCCATTTCTAACTTTCTCCTGTCTCTGTCCTGAGCGTTCAGCTGCCCGTTTTTTTATAGACTGGCACTGCCACCCGGTGGAGAGAGTGTGAAACTGCGCCCCTGTGAAGCATAAAACTGCTTTGATCTGCCAGGGAGTTCGGTGCTGACTGCCATTCACACGTAAGGAGTGAGAAGATGCAAATAGACTCAGATTCACAGAATTCGGCTATTTGGGGTCTCAATTCACTCCTGAAATCAGTCCTTCACATCTCATTGCCTTCGTGAAGAGATTTGTCTTATTTTTAGCAACACACGCAAGTGTGCGTGCGCATACAGACAGACAGATACACACACACACACACACACACACACACACAATTAGTCAGACAGACCTCTTGTCACCTAGAGTGTGTGCCACTGCTCTTTCATTAGGAGAAGGAAGGTGGGGGCGATGACTCCAGTCACCCCCAAATTGTCGTGAGGTCCGGTACCTGCGATGCTGTTGCCATGGAAACAGGCGGCGGGATGGGACGGAGCTGTGACGGGAGGCTCCGTGGCGGGGTGGTGGGGGCAGGTCTGGGCGGAGCGGGCAGGGCTGCGTGGGCACGCGGGCACGGGGGAGTTTGACAGCTCTGCGCCCGCGCGGACCACCCTGTCAGCTCCTGATGGCAGCGGTAACACCCACACACTGGCACTTCAGCGCCCAGAGAGATGTGCTGTGCAGTGGGAGTATCTCTGCCTCTTTCTCTCTCTCATTTTCACTCCCCTGTCTCTCCCTCCCCTCCCTTTCCCTCCCCCCTCTCTCACTCTCCCTGTCTCTCTCCCTCCCTCCCTCTCCTCCCACTCTCTCCCTCTCCCTTTCTCTCCCCCCTCTCTCTCCCTCTGCCACCTCTCTCTCTCTCTCCCTGTCCCCTCTCCCAGTCTTTCTCTCCCTCTCCCTCTCCCCCCTCTCCTACTCTCTCTCCCTCTCCCCTCCCTTTCTCTCTCCCCTCTCACCTTTTCCTCTATCTCTGTCCCTCTCCTCTCCCTCTCTTTTATGTTCTTCTCCGTCTTCATTTCACTCTATCGAGAAGGCGCCTTTTTGCCTCCTTGATCAATACAGTGTATCTCAACCACAGATATGGAATTACCAGATCGGATAAAGGCTCATTTTTCATTTCTTGTAAAGTGATCCCTTGCGATATGCTGTCCTGACAGGACGCGCACACAAAAGCACCTGACAATTCAAGAATCCGTCGCAGATAAAGCATTACAAAGAATTACTGCTGAATTTGTGCGGCTGGAGGCTCTGGTGTGATTCCCCCCCAGCAATGGCACACTCTCTCGCAGACATTTACACACTTCGGCTAATTAACGGAACCATTCTTCTCAATTCTGTTTCTGTGCTTTTAACTCTCTGCCGCCTTGGCTGTCAGTGTTCATTTGCGGGAGTTTCACTGAACCCTCTCTGCCACATCCCTCTTTCAGTTAGCACGTCCTGGCGCTAACGTTAGCACATACTGGCACCGATGGTAGCATGTACTGGTGCTAATGTTAGCACATATTGGTGCTAATGTTAGCACATACTGGCACCGATAGTAGCATGTACTGGTGCTAATGTTAGCACATAGTGGTGCTAATGTTAGCACATAGTGGTGCTAATGTTAGCACATACTGGCACCGATAGTAGCATGTACTGGTGCTAATGTTAGCACATACTGGTGCTAATGTTAGCACGTACTGGCACTGATAGTAGCATGTACTGGTGCTAATGTTAGCACATACTGGTGCTAATGTTAGCACATATTGGTGCTAATGTTAGCACATACTGGCACCGATAGTAGCATGTACTGGTGCTAATGTTAGCACATACTGGTGCTAATGTTAGCATGTACTGGCACTGATGTTAGCACGTACTGGCGCTGATGTATTTCAAAGCCCATGGCTGTTAAAAGGAACAATCCATCTGTGTCCCAGTGGGGGATATATAGTCTTTGGTTTGACCCCTGTTTTGTTGTAAGACACCAGATATCAGAGCTTTCCAGGGGTCTTTTAAAGCGCTGTCCTGGATCCCCTTCCGCAAGGTGTATAATGGAGAGAATGCTTGTTTTCATGCAAATACAGTATGTGTATTTCAGAAGCTTATATTTGTTGAGAGAAAAGAATGTGTGAATAAAATGTTGATTTGTTTGAAGGCATGTGGACGTGACATCACACTAGCATGAGTCACTGGTTTTCATTTCCAGTCAACCTGTGAATGTCTGTACAGTTCAGTTCGCTCCAGGCCTGTAAGGGTTAATGACTTGTTTACAACCAATGTGGGTGTCAGCCTCTCATGAGATGGTGGCACTTACTGTGCCCTGATTGGCTGGAGACTGATGTTTCCTTCGTCATCACTGGATGGTCAAAAGGTCTTGGCTCCTCCCTCCATTGTGTCTGACTCTGATTGACAGATGCCTGAAAGGCCTGACTTCTTGACACTTTGGGTGCCAGATGGCCCATGCTCACATTCTGAGTATTTATGCCCATGAGTGTGCTTGTTATTTCAAAGAATGCGTATGTGGCATATTTGGCTTGTGTCTTGACAAATGTACTACTACATTTGTACATTGTACATGTGCACTTATACAACAGTACAGCTCAAATGTGTGTGTGTGTAGAATTTTTGTCGATGTGTAGAGTGCTTGCTTTTCGCTCTCATTTAAAAAAAATCCCTTTTCTCTGACTTTAATGACTTCTCCACCCTTCCTACCATAAGAGAAGCTCTGTTTTCACAACTTGCTCTCCCCTCTCCTGCTTCTCCCACCCCCCCTGCACAGAATGACTCTCAGTCTATTTTTATACTCCTGACTCCCTCTCTTTTCCCTTCCCACCCATTTTTCCCTCGCTTTCCAACCCTCTCCCACTATTCTCCACCCAAGTGTGTGAACATGTGTGCCTCTTTGTTTGAATGCGTGTGTGTTTGTGCGTGTGTGTCTCTTTGTATTTCTGTTTGAATGTGTGTAGGCTATGTATGCGTGCGTCTGTGTGTGTAACTGCGTATCTTTGTTTGGAGTGCCTGTGTGGGTGTGAGTGTGTGAGAAAGAGAGAGATATAAATTGTATTTATGTGCATGTGTGTGCACATTTCATAGTTTTTTATGTGTAGCTCATGTGTGTATGACTGGGACAGATGTGTGAGTGTTTGTGTGTCTATGTCTGTGTGATTGCTTTCTGTGTATGTGTGTGTGTGTGTGTTACAGATGTGTTTGAATGTTTGGGTGTATGTTGTATGTTTTACTGATTTATGTTGCCTGTGTGTGTGTGTGTGAGAGAGAGAGAGAGGGAGAGGGAGGGAGGAAGGAAAGGAGGGAGAGAAAGATTGTGTGTGAGAGAAAGAGGGAGAGAGTGTGTATGTATGAGAGAGAGGGAGAGTGTGTGTGTGTGTGTGTGTGTGTGTGTGTGTGTGAGAGAGACGGAGGGAGAGAGAGAGGGTGTGTGTGTGTGTGAGAGAGAGAGAGAGAGAGGGAGGGAGGAAGGAAAGAAAGGAGGGAGAGAAAGATTGTGTGAGAGAAAGAGGGAGAGAGTGTGTATGTATGAGAGAGAGGGAGAGTGTGTGTGTGAGAGAGGGAGAGGGTGTGTGTGTGTGTGTGAGAGAGAGAGAGAGAGACTGTGTGTGTGTGTCAGTGTTTGCTATCGCTGAGTTCTTGGGGGAAATGAATGCTGTGGTTTCATTGGGCTGGTTATTGTGGAAAATGACATCACTGTTCGCTCGGGCCGTGTGCTCCCACGCCCTCTCTCTCTGTGATGGCACCGGGTGACACAGCCACTGAGGGGCATGCTCGCTTGACTCTGTTATTCACACACAGTGGGCAGGTGTGTAGGCCACCGGGGCACACGGGCACCTCGTTAAACGTGTGGCATGTGGAAGCGGGCCAGCACACACTGGCTGTTTGAAGCAGACCGTGATGCCCGCTTCTACAGTAAGCCACGGTGAGAGCAGTTTAAAATCTGCAGTCGGCCGTGACGTCTTTCCCCAGCCGTGTTGGTTTAACGCACTTCAGACATGAGCGCGCTTCAGACATATTTGCCTTCCAGTACTGTTTATGACTACTTGCTAAGACTGGGTAAAGACTGGATGTAATGAGGACACACATGACTTATACCAGCAGTTTATATCGACGCTGAATGTGGAAATCTGTTTAAAACTTCCCTTGTTGAATTAATGCGGGAGGCTCTTTTCAGACCTTTCCCACTCTTTATTAACCCCCATACAATAGTTTGAAAGAAATGGGCCTGGAACTCTCGCCATTAGACCCAGATCTTGAACCTATGAACTCATTCTGGAACATGTTATGTAAATGAGCCAGACTTGCATTGAGGTGCCCATTCAAGAAGACCCCCATGCCTTTGATCTGCGAGAGGCTGTTGTAGAAAGGAACGATCATACTGTAGGCATTTGTGTAATAATATTCTTTCATTTTGGTAGATTTTTTTATTAATTAATTAATTATGTTTTGCTTAATATGTTGCTCTTCCATTCTCTTCTACTGATGTATTTTTCTTTGTTCAATTATAGGCAGTCAGGATGTTGCCTATGTTACTTATTAATATTACAATGTCACACAGCAATTTCAGTACTACTATGACCACTACTAGCTGTTACTAGTAATGGTTTAACTGGCTTATTCTTTCCTCCTCCACCTTTTTCTTCAACTGAGAAATTGTGCAAGAGTTGCTTATTTGGTTTATCGGAGTCTAATGTCCACTAGGTTCAGTATATTTCTGAAATGACATGAAATAGTGGTGCTTAGGAAGGGATCTGTGCTGTAATTCAAATGTAGGACCAAGCCTGGAAATAGCACATTATAGAACCCGGTTGATGTAACAAGGGTTACAGTAATGGAGATTAGCTCACCTGAAAAAATATATATTTAAAGCTAGGCCAGTGCTTGGTGATTAATAATGGCTTATGAAAACTGAGTTTTTTGAAAATCCATAGTCAAACCTGTCTTGTATTTGGAGTTTATTGCGCCCTCTGTCCTCTAATGGTTATAGTTGGTACTGCGTTTCTAGTTAAGACCGCAGCTTTAGTGGGAGGGTGCTTCTTCTTACTTGTGTCAAGTGATTTGTTGTCCTACATCTGTGTATCCGAACTCTATTGGTGTGCTGAGCCATCGATCTCTACCAACGTAGAGGCCATTCCAATGAGAGAATTGTGTGGGTGGGATTATGAAAAGTATCCTTTTCGGATCGAGTGAGGTTGTTCTTTGCGGGCCAATAGTTGACCGCCAACTTCTACGTCAACAATGGGACTGAATAACAAGACGACCAATCGGTACTCATGCCCTAATTTTCATTTGAGTATTAATATTTAGAAGCTTCTTTGATGGCAGCGGCCAGTGAGAGCCTGAGAACCAGACATAGTGGGATTTGCATATGACTGACATTCCAGCGCATGTACAGACCAATCACAGGCTGAGGCGGCACGATAAGAGGAGTTCCATTGACCAATAGGACTCCGTGGTTGAGGGGAAAGGGGTGGGGCAGGGTTGGGCGAGGTTGACACACTGAGAGCGAGAGGGGGCAGCCTAGTTTACAACGGGAGAAAGAGGGAGGGAGGGAAAGAAAGAAAGGACGAGCGAGAGGAGGAATCGAGGGGAAGAGTCGAGTTCAAGTGAATGATGTTGTGATACAACGACTTTTACTACGAAGACCTGCCGATCTGACTGAAGGGAGCGTACGCTGTGTAGCTTTGGGTTGCTTCTGCGTGGAGTGACCTGCTGCAGTCCCGGATTGCGCTGGACTTTACGGGCTGTTATTAATTATTATAGCTAGCTTGCTAGTTGGCTATCGAACCGTCATTTCCACAACTCTGAATCAGAGCATCTCTGCTTTGCTACTATTTTTTCATCACGTCGTTTTGTTCAGTTTAGAAAGGCGAGGGATTGGACAATGGTCCTTGGCTTTCTGTCATCGGAATTGAGATTATCACTGCTTGTGCTGTTGACATCGTCTCGGTGAAATTGTTTTGCAGCGATATTTTGTTTTCGATTTCTTCGTTGGTGGAGGTATAGACGGAGGATAGGAGGGAGGGAGTCCTTAAGGTTGTATTGAAAAAAAGAGAAGTCAGTACCTAGCACTAGAGAGTAGCGTTAGCAAGGCAGCTAAAAATGAAAGATTTCTTGCTAAATGTAGCTACTTAGCTTAGTAGCTGCAGAAGCTAGATTCAGGCAGCTGTTGTGTGGGGAAAACACCTGGATTTGAGCTGGTTTGTTGTTGGCACGTAATGACTGAGATCAATATTTTATATTAATAGCTGTTCCTAAAATGAGCAAATGCAGTATTCGTATTACAATCGACTGCTCATTGTATAACCTAGGCATGATTTTACGTTGTATTTGTAGCTATTGTTCCTTCATTGGTTCGTGAACAATGCAATTCTCAATCCCAAATACATTGTAAAATTCGGCGTCTCCACAATATAGTTTCGCTGATATAACGTAGCTAGGAACTGTAACTTGGTTAATCACACCACGGATAATTAGATCACCACATAAACAAAGAGCCAACTAATAGCTAACCAGCTAGGGAAATGATATAGAAGAGCATCAGTACATTCAGAGCCCGGTTTATCCCGTCCGTGTGCCATTGCTTTCCCTGTTGGATTTTAACTTCATAGCTGGCCATTTTATCGTTTGTATTGATACAGAAAGAAAAATCAACAGAATTCAGTTACGTCGGAGTTGCATCACTTTAATATTTTCATACATATCTTTGACATTAGTATTTTAATCATTCATTAACTACACGGGAAGAATCAAGGCAACAGATGTTTTAGATGTTGGTTGTAACATTAGCTAGTAGGGAGGGAAGGTAGTCGCGACATGAGAACAACCCACGTTTCGCAGGCTGTGTTCAGTGCTGCGGGTGCAAGGCCAGGGGCGTTCCCGGGGGGACGGACCAGTTTGGAGCGGAGTTGTTGAAGGGGCCAGTCGCTTTGCTTACAAAAACTGAACAAGCAGTACGATTCTGTATAGATGCTGCATTAGTGCTCTGGCAGGTCCGTTTTGTACACAGGTTGTTTCAGCAGCGTTATTGGAATAGCGTTATAGTACTGCAGCTTGTGCACTTGACTGTCATAAACCCGTGCTGTCACCGATGTTGACGAATTTTTCTTTACTTAATCATATCTAGTTATAAGACCTCAACAAACTCAGAATAAAGTAATCAAACTAGGGACATCGACATGTAAAGGAGTATTTGTTGTGTATTTCGTAGCCAGCTGCATTTTGGCACAGAAACTAACTGGCTTTTTATAATTCAGTGTTTTTGAAATAAGTTTAGGATAAGTTCGTTACTGCTCGCTTGTTTTTTTCAATTTTTTGGTAATTAGCTATCCCTTTTCTGTCAGCAAGCTAGCTAGGTAGATACCATTGTTAGCGAATTAGGTATTGGATACACAGTGATTATATCTTGCTAACATTACTCTAATTTGAGAATGTTAACTGCATAAAAAAACCAACGCGGTGGTCCTTTGGAGTTCGTGTTGCCTAACCCATTAGCTCTCTTGGTAAATATCACAAGCTAATGTTGGCTAGCTAGTCAGCTAGGTAACCATTAATAAAGCTATTGTCGTAGCTGCCTAACGTTAGCTGCTAGCCAATTCGCAATCACCAAGAACAGTGCCTTTTATTTAATAAACGAGGTATAGATTAAAACGAGTTTTATCTATTGTTTTCTACCGCTAGACATCCAAGTAGCTTGTGTTAACCATCTTCGTCGACCACATATTTGGTTAACGTTAGCTGTGGTACAGGTATCACTGGCGAGCAAGTCGATTCATACGCACTATTGTTAATTTAAGGAACACAGTTAATTATGTTGATTTTGTAATTTCCGTTCGAATAATTTTGTAAACACATCCTGTGTTGTAACACTGACACGCATTTATACCGAGGAAGTCCAAACGCTGCCCGGTTAGCCTTTTGATTCCGGCCGGAACACTACGCAAAGCCGGGGATTTGAAAGGCCTAACTTAACCCATTCGGTAACGCATTGACTCGTCAATGTAAACAAACAGGATAAGGGATATTAATGACAGAAAAATGACGCAAGTGAAATCCAGAATCGCCGAGTTAATACTAACAATGTTTTACGCGTTCCGTCGTTGAATAGACAAACATGAAATTCGACAAGCAAGCAACTTTATCACAGATTTCTGCCAGTTCACAGAGCAACCTACCTAGTGTTAACATGTTTTGACTCGAACTTGTAATCCTAACTGGCTAGTTGGCTAACGGTAGCGAGCTAAAATTTAAGTACGCAACACTGCGAATAATCAACGGCGACGTCAGTCGGATCCAGGAAGACGGATACACTTGAAGCTGGCTAGCTGGATTGCAACAGAAATAATTAAATAAAATTTAAAAAAAATAAATAAATTGCATCAGCAGCGAAGACAAAACTGGGAGGTCGGCCGCTTCACTTTTTGTCAGCTTCTGAAGACAAGCAGCGAAGTAACTGAGAACGCACGCGCACACACAGCACCAAGAATGACCAAGTACTTTCATCCATTCCAGCCTATTGCAACGGATGTCAATCACTTTCGTTATTGATTTCCCGGATTCTCAAAATTAACATTCAAGGATTTCTTTTTTGTGTGAAGTAGCCTTATATGGCATTGTATTATTATTTTTTTCTTCAAAGAACGCACATAGACAAGTGACAACCGTTCCAGAAACCCTGTCTTTGCAGCGATGTTCTCGTCTGAAAGTCCTCAGTATCTCCGACAAGGACTGAGCATGTTCGGTTAGTAATTCTTATTCCTTAAATCCTCAACCCAGAGTGAATCTGTTGTGAGTGATCGAGGTTACAGCCTATGAAAGCTAGTTAGTTGATGTACAGGATGATATTCGCACTTATTTATTCTTGAGGAAAAAACTTTATTCTGGTATGCAGTAACGTTTGTTGTCAACTCTCTTAATTGCTCATTGGGCACGTTGATGCCACAGAATAAGCTGATGACAAAAATACCTCGTTATATCCATTTCAGTGTTGGTTCCAGTGAATATGTCTGTGATCATGTGCACTGTGAGAGAATGTGAATCATACAATTAAGTTCCTCAGAAAGACTCCTGTTTTATATAGGGAGTATTGGTAAATCCCAGAAGTGCTCAAATCTGGTTTAGTTCCCGTTTTGCTTTTTAAACACCTAGTCTTTTAAAGGTCGTTGGTAGGAATTATAAGACAGCCAACACCACAGTGCAATTGGGCTGTTAGTATATTTGCACTAATTTATTAATGAAAGTAGCCCCGACAGACAAGTCAAAACAAATGGTCATTGTTTTTTAAAATCGAATCATCCAGTGATTACTAATCTCGGTACAGACATGACTCACCTAATTCATCACTGCTGTTCCACCTCGTCCGTGATATTGAACTCGGGCGAAAGATCGATCCTCATTGGCTCAGAGGAGAAACAGCACTGGGACCTCAGGGCCACCTGACCGTAATGGCACCTGCAGAATGTGCGAGGGGCTGGCCAACGTCAGTTTGCTTTTACTGGTAACGGGACACAGTTTCAAATGCGCAGCCTGATGTTAGCTGATAGCGATGTGAGCGAGCGGTGTCTGATGATTCTTAATGCGCGCTGTGCCCAGAAGACCCAAGGCGGGCTTAAGGCGCGGTTCAGCTTGTGTTTAAAACAATAAAAGCCGAGTGTTAACGCGGACGCGCCGAGCACCACCTGCTCTGTGAATCCAGGTTCTTTCCACGGTGTTCTTTCACAGACGTGTACTGGCTTAACAGTAATGATCATCACATTCAATGATAATTGCGAGGCAGACTGAAGTTAGCATGGAGAAAACGTGCTTTGGTGCCCTGTGGGCTGTACTGCCGTTGAGTTATCATTGGAGCAGTCACTGCTGCTTCTGCCCACTCAGGTCTTTGTTACGTAAGGTCTGTGGGGTGCGCATGGTACACTTTTGTTGTTTGCCAAAAAAATAGGGCAGTGTTTGTGACTTCACCTTAACTGGAGATATCGCGGGTGCATTTCCCTGTAGTTCAAATGTGTGTTGAGAGACAGTTTTTATTTGATTAGATTTTTTTTATAGGCTTATGTCCTCTCATGAAAGATTTTGATTAACAGATGCATCGTTCGTGTATAAAAATGTCAGTTTTTATTTATTTTTACAGTGAGGGAATAACTCATTTCTTTCTTTCTACAGTGTGGACCAATGTGGAGCCACGGTCTGTGCCAGTGTTTCCTTGGCATTCATTGGTCCCTTTCCTGGCACCCAGCCAATCAGATCCAACAGCCCTGCCTGCAGAGGGCCAGCAACCTGTCAACCACCCACAAACAACCAATCAGAACAAAGGTAATGTACGAAGTGCACAGGGTCAGAAAGCATAGGAATGGTTTCGTCGCAGATGTTTTTGTGAAAATGTACCAGCGTCGTTAAAAAATTTATGCAGAGATGACAAATGTTGTTTTCTTTCACAATCTGTAATGAAAAAAAAAAATCAGCATAGTGTTTACATCAACAGTGAAGGTTGTAACGGCACATTTGTAAATTCCTTTGCTTAGCGTTTGCTAATTCCTGTTAACTGCCAGAGCTTTAAATTGTGCTTTCACATTTCATTTCCTGGTTACATAAACTGTATTTCTGTTGGAACAGTGCATGACCTGGTAAAGCACACAGGTCAAGGGTGCACCTGTAGTGGTCCACCCCAAACCCACAAACCGCGATTTCACAACACAGCGCAGCTGTACATAGCATCTGTCTCGCGGCACCTTTACTATCGTAAATTCTGTTACGGTCTCCGGCCATCTGTAGTGAGAGTGTACTGTGCTTCAGCCTCTCCCTGCAGCTGAACCTCTCTCTCTCTGTCTCTCTCTCTCTCTCTCTCTCTCTCTCTCTCTCTCTCTGTCTCTCTCTCTCTCTCTCTCTCTCTGCCTCTCTCTGCCTCTCTCTGCCTCTCTCTGTCTCTCTCTCTCTCTCTCTCTCTGTCTCTCTCTCTCGCTCTCTCTCTGCCTCTCTCTGCCTCTCTCTCTCTCTCTCTCTCTGCCTCTCTCTCTCTCCCTCTCTCTCTCTCTCTCCCTCCCTCTCTCTCTCTCTCTCTCCCCCCTCTCTCTCTCTCTCTCTCGCTCTCTCTCTCTCTCTGTCTCTCTCTCTCTCTCTCTCTCTCTCTCTCTCTCTCTCTGTCTCTCTCTCTCTCTCTCTCTCTCTCTCTCTCTCTCTCTCTCTCTCTCTCTCTCTCTCTCTCTCTCTCCCCCCCTCTCTCTCTCTCTCTCTCTCTGTCTCTCTCTGTCTCTCTCTCTCTCTCTCTCCTGTGCGTTAGAGTTCCAGTGCGGCTCGGTGCTGGTGAACGACGGTAACGCGGCCGCCCCGGCCCCAGAGAGAGGGCCGCCGCCCCGCCCCCCTCCCTCCTGTGATGACCCCCTTCCAGAGAGAGAGAAGGACCGGGAGAGGGAGAGGGAAACTGAAAGAGAGAGGGGGGACAGCGAGACAGAGAGCGACGTGGATGACCCGTAAGGGCCCGTGTGTCTCTGTTTGTGAATTTCGCCGTCTGAATGAATGGGGGGAGAAACCTTCGTGTAAATGATGTGCCATTGTTGTGAACTGTCCTCTGCCGGTGCTTACTCATAATCTGAAAGCATTGTGAATTTCGTATCTGTCTTTTGTGTGTGTGTGTGTGTGTGTGTGTACGAATGTGTGTGTGCGCGCGTGCGCACGCAAGTGTGTGAGTGTCTGTATGCGCATATATCTAAGTGTTTGTGAGTGAGTGTGTGTGAGTGTGTGTGAGTGTGTGTGAGTGTGTGCGTGAGTGTGTGTGAGCGTGTGTGAGCGTGCGCGTGAGTATGTGTGTGTGTGTGTGAGTGTGTGTGAGCGTGCGCGTGAGTATGTGTGTGTGTGAGTGTGTGTGAGTGTGAGTGTGTGTGTGTGAGTGTGAGTGTGTGAGTGTGTGTGAGTGTGTGTGTGTACGAATGTGTGTGTGCGCGCGCGCACGCAAGTGTGTGAGTGTCTGTATGCGCATATATCTAAGTGTTTGTGAGTGAGTGTGTGTGAGTGTGTGTGAGTGTGTGTGAGTGTGTGCGTGAGTGTGTGTGAGCGTGTGTGAGCGTGCGCGTGAGTATGTGTGTGTGTGTGTGAGTGTGTGTGAGCGTGCGCGTGAGTATGTGTGTGTGTGAGTGTGTGTGAGTGTGAGTGTGAGTGTGTGTGAGTGTGTGTGAGTGTGTGCGTGAGTGTGTGTGTGTGAGTATGTGTGAGTGTGAGTGTGTGTGTGAGTGTGTGTGAGTGTGTGTGAGTGTGCGTGAGTGTGTGTGTGAGTGTGAGTGTGTGTGAGTGTGTGTGAGTGTGTGTGAGTGTGTGTGAGTGTGTGTGTGAGTGTGTGTGAGCGTGTGTGTGAGTATGTGTGAGTATGTGTGAGTATGTGTGAGCGTGCGCACACGCACGCTCTTGCGCTCTCATGCCAGGGTGCATTCATGCGTACCGGTCGAATGCCTGTTCAGTCAGGATGAGCATGGCTAGATGCTGATAAGGAATGTGGCTGGCAGTGCAGAATGATGCTGGGGGAACCAGGGCTTGTGCCTCAAAGGTTCAGGGTTCGAGTCCCAGCCGTGGATAACGTAACCTGTGTACGCTGGATAAGGCCGTCTGTTAAATGCTGAAAAGTGAATGTACAACTTGCCAATAAAAACGTACCGTAAAGGTATGCAGCGCTATGAAGGAACCCAGCGCTATTGTGGCTCTTGTTTATGCACCGTCTAAATGAGCTGTCTGCTTAAACCTGAATATGAATCATTTATAGCTTGTAAACCTTGTGAGATTATTGCCTGCCTGCCGTCCCGACTTTATTGCAGACGTTCAGAGTAATTGAAAGGCCCGTGACTTTGTGCCGTAACTCTTGTGTGAGGTGTGAGTTTTGCCCGTGTGAACACGCGTTGCTCTTGCGTTCAGGTTCTTTCCCAGCGTGGTCCCCGATCCGGCGCTTTCCGTGTCGCCCGTGAAGAGACGCACGCAGTCGCTGAGCGCCCTGCCCAAGGACAGCGACAAGAACAGCCCCAGCAAGGTACAGCGCCCGCCTGAGCTACGCTGTCTGTGTGAGCTACGCTGTCTGTCTGAGCTACGCTGTCTATCTGAGCTACGCTGTCTGTGTGAGCTACGCTGTCTGTCTGAGCTACGCTGTCTGTCTGAGCGACGCTGTCTGTCTGAGCTACGCTGTCTGTCTGAGCTACGCTGTCTGTCTGAGCTACGCTGTCTGAGCTACGCTGTCTGTCTGAGCTGTGCTGTCTGTCTGAGCTATGCTGTCTCTGAGCTATGCTGTCTGTCTGAGCTACGCTGTCTGAGCTACGCTGTCTGTCTGAGCTATGCTGTCTGTCTGAGCTATGCTGTCTGTCTGAGCTATGCTGTCTGTCTGAGCTACGCTGTCTGTCTGAGCTACGCTGTCTGTCTGAGCTACGCTGTCTGTCTGAGCTATCCTGTCTGTCTGAGCTACGCTGTCTGTCTGAGCTATGCTGTCTGTCTGAGCTACGCTGTCTGTCTGAGCTATGCTGTCTGTCTGAGCTATGCTGTCTGTCTGAGCTACGCTGTCTGTCTGAGCTACGCTGTCTGTCTGAGCTATGCTGTCTGTCTGAGCTACGCTGTCTGTCTGAGCTACGCTGTCTGTCTGAGCTATGCTGTCTGTCTGAGCTACGCTGTCTGTCTGAGCTATGCTGTCTGAGCTACGCTGTCTGTCTGAGCTACGCTGTCTGTCTGAGCTATGCTGTCTGAGCTGCTCTGTCTGTCTGAGCTACGCTGTCTGTCTGAGCTATTCTGTCTGTCTGAGCTACGCTGTCTGTCTGAGCTACGCTGTCTGTCTGAGCGACGCTGTCTGTCTGAGCTACGCTGTCTGTCTGAGCTATGCTGTCTGTCTGAGCTACGCTGTCTGTCTGAGCTATGCTGTCTGAGCTACGCTGTCTGTCTGAGCGACGCTGTCTGTCTGAGCTACGCTGTCTGTCTGAGCTACGCTGTCTGAGCTACGCTGTCTGTCTGAGCTATGCTGTCTGAGCTATGCTGTCTGAGCTACGCTGTCTGTCTGAGCTACGCTGTCTGTCTGAGTTACGCTGTCTGAGCTACGCTGTCTGTCTGAGCTACGCTGTCTGTCTGAGCTATGCTGTCTGTCTGAGCTATGCTGTCTGTCTGAGCTACGCTGTCTGTCTGAGCTATTCTGTCTGTCTGAGCTACGCTGTCTGTCTGAGCTATTCTGTCTGTCTGAGCTACGCTGTCTGTCTGAGCTATTCTGTCTGTCTGAGCTACGCTGTCTGTCTGAGCTATTCTGTCTGTCTGAGCTACGCTGTCTGTCTGAGCTACGCTGTCTGTCTGAGCTACGCTGTCTGTCTGAGCTATGCTGTCTGTCTGAGCCATGCTGTCTGTCTGAGCTACGCTGTCTGGTGAGGGTCTGGAGTCTGTTTACTCAGTTCTCTTTCTTTTATCCCCACTCCTTCTCTCCCTCCCTCTCTCCCTCCATCCCTCTTTCTCTCACTCCCTCCATCCCTCTCTGCCTTTCTTACCTTCCATCTATCACTGTATCTCTCCCTCTTTCCCTCTCTCACTCCCTCCATCCCTCTCTCCTTTTCTGTCTCCCTCTCTATACCTCTCTCTCCCTCCCTCCCTCCATTCCATCCCTTCTGTCTCCCTCCCGCTCTCTTGCCATCCTTCCAACTTTTGCTCCGTCTCCTCGCTTCTCTCCCTCCCTCCCTCCCCCTGTCTCCCTCCCTCCTTCCTTCCCTCTCCCTCCCTCCCTCCCTCTCTCCCTCTCTCCCTCTCTCCCTGCCGCAGAGAGAAAAGGACCACATCCGGCGGCCGATGAACGCGTTCATGATCTTCAGCAAGCGCCACCGCGCGCTGGTGCACCAGCGGCACCCCAACCAGGACAACCGCACGGTCAGCAAGATCCTGGGGGAGTGGTGGTACGCGCTGGGGCCCAAGGAGAAGCAGAAGTACCACGACCTGGCCTTCCAGGTGAGCGGGGAGCCGACGCCCGTCGAATAACCCCCCCCTCCCCCTGCGAGCGTCCTCGCTTCCTGCCTGCTCTTGTTTTTCTGACTCATCCCTTTGTTCCACTCTTCCTCCCTCCGTCTCCTCCACCCCCCCTCTCTCACTCCCTCCGTTCCAGGTGAAGGAGGCCCACTTTAAGGCACACCCGGACTGGAAGTGGTGCAACAAAGACAGGAAGAAGTCGAGCTCGGAAGGTCGCGGGGTGCCTGCGGGGAAGGACATGCGGGAGAGGAGCATGTCGGAGACCACGGGTGAGGAGGAGGCGCCGGGGAGGCGGGGGAGGCGCGCGAGCGAGCGCGTCTGTACGCGCTCTTCTGACCGCGCCCTCTCGTGACCCTGCTCTCCCTGTCTCTCGCGTTCCCCTCAGAGCCTCCGTCCGTGTCTCTCGGGGTGGACCTGAAGGGGGCGGGGCCCGGGCTGGCGGGCGTGGCCGAGCGGGGCGCGGGGGAGGGGCACTCCGGTCAGCTGACCCGCCCGCGCGCCTTCTCCCAGAGTGCAGTGCACAGCCTGGAGAGGAGCGAGAGGGGGAACAGCCAGGCGCTGGCCGAGCTGGCGCAGGTACGAGGGGGGGGGGCCCGTGGCTCTGCTCACCGTGCGTTTTGTCTGGGACGTCCCGGTTGGCTCACCCTTGTCTCCTCGCCCCCCCCTCTCTCTCCGGGCTCTCTCCAGATGTGTGGGGACGGAGGGGGCCAGTTCTCCGGCCGCCCCCCGACACTCTCTCGCTCCCAGCGCGGGGTGAGCGAGGACATGACCAGCGACGAGGAGCGCATGGTGATCTGTGAGGAAGAGGGAGACGATGATGTCATCGGTGAGTGTTCACTACCCCCCCCCCTCCCCCCCTCCAGTGTTCACCTGAGGGGTGACTGTACACTGCGTATACCAGCCTGGCTCTTTGTTTCTCTCCTCCTCCTACTCTCCTTTCCCACCCTCTCTTTCTTTCTTTCTCTCCGTCTCCCTTTCTCTCTCTCTTTCATGTTGTAGTGTTCTGGTAATTGTTTGGACTGTTTTATGTTGTATAGTCAGATTTATTGAATAAAATTTTTTTGTTTTTGTGTGTTTGTTTTTTGGGGGGGGGGGTTGTTTTGTGGTCATTTGTGGGTACCTTTTCTTCCTGTTGATAAAGGGAAGGCCTTGATACAGCCGCTAATTGAAGGTCAGCGTGACACAAGAGAAAGCCCAACCGCTAAGTGGTCATCTCCATATTTGGCACCGTGTTTATTCTCTCTTTATCTCTCTCTCTCTCTCTTCTCCCTCTATCTCTCTCTCTCACAGAGGACACTTTCCCTGGCACTGCCATTGATCTCAAGTGTAAGGAGAGAGTGACGGACAGCGAGAGTGACAACGGCTCTGGGGATGAGGCTGACCACAAGGTAGCTGTCTGTCTGTCTGTGTTTCTGTCTGTCTGTCTGTCTGTGCCTGCCTGTGTTTCTGTGTGTCCATGTCTGTGTATATCTGTCTGCCTGCCTGCCTGCCTGCCTGCCTGTGTTTCTGTATGTCTGTCTGTCTGTCTGCCTGCCTGTGTTTCTGTCTGTCTGCCTGTGTTTCTGTATGTCTGTCTGCCTGCCTGCCTGCCTGCCTGCCTGTGTTTCTGTCTGTCTGTCTGCCTGCCTGCCTGTGTTTCTGTCTGTCTGCCTGCCTTGGCTGTGTTTTAGTCTGTATGTCTGTGTGTGTCTGTCTGTGTCTGTGTATCTGTCTGCCTGCCTGCCTGCCTGCCTGTCTGTCTGCCTGTCTACCTTTGTCTCTGCCTGTCTGTCTGTCTGTCTGTGTCTGTGTTTCTGTCTGCCTGTCTGTGTTTGTCCACATTGACTCTGGTTTCTGTGTCTTTGTTTCAGCGCGTCTTTGCTCCAGTGATCTGCTCCTCCTCCTCCTCCTCCTCGCCCTCCATCTCTCACTCCTCCTCCATGGGGAGGAGCGCCTCTCTCTCCTCCTACCCCTCCAAGCGCTACGGGGACGGGGGCAGCGGTGGCGGCGGGGGGAGCTCCGAGCTCAGGAGGAAGAGAGGGATGGAGAGCGGAGGGGGCGGAGCCGGAGGGGGCGGGGCTCCGAGGGAAGGGATGCGAGGAGGGGGCGGGGGCGGAGTGGAGGGCGGGGGAGGAGGGGCCCCGCCCTCCGTTTCGCTGTCCCCGTCCGGCGGCCGGTCGGTCATCTCCAGCGGGGCCCCTGTGGGGCTGTCCCCGCTCCTGGGGCTGGGGGGGGTGCGTGTGGCCTCCACCGTGGTGACCAACGTGGTGCGGCCCGTGGTGAGCACGCCCGTCCCCATCGCCAGCAAGCCCCGCGAGGGCCGGTCCGCCCCCAGCCCGCTGCCCCCCGACAGGAAGCCCGCCCCCCTGCCGCCGCAGGCCCAGCTGCTGATAGGAGCAGGAGGAGGAGGGGGAGGACCGGCCGGAGGGGGCGGGTACTACTCCTCCTCGTCCTCCCCCATCCCCGCGGGTGCGGGGGGGGGGGCTGGTGACCAATCTGGTGCTGGGAGGCGCCTTCCCCAACCAGCCCACCGTACAGCTCATCACCCCCCCGCCGGCCCCCCCTCACTCGCTGCCCGCCCCCTCTCACGGCCACAGCAACGGGCCCCTGCCCCTCTCCCTGCTTCAGCCCCAGTCTGTCCCGGCCAGCTCGCTGGCGCCCCCCGGCGGGGGCAAGGCCATCACGCAAGTGCAGTACATCCTGCCCACCCTGTCTGCCAGCAGCAACCCCAAGAGCCCCTCCCCCCAGCAGACCGGCGTCTTCACCCTGCCCACAGCTCCGCCCACCCACGTCTCGTTGGCCAATGGGAAGCAGTCGGTGGCTGGGCAGGTGACGGGCTATGCCTCCAGTCCGGCGGTGGGAGTGGTCAGCTCCGTGGCCAGAGGTGAGGAGGGTTGGGGAAGGTTTTGGGCGTACGTTAGTCCGATGTTCTCTCGTGGTTTCATATGGTAGTTTTGCCTCGTTCAGAAACGAGAGAGACAATGTAACTGATGTGACGTAAAAGAGAGATTCCTGGAGACTGCGTTTGCGGTTTCCATGTAGAATTGTGTGTGTTTGTGTAAGTGGGTCAGTTGAGAGGTTAACAGGGAGAGAGGGAGGGAGGGAGAGAGGGGGAGAGGGAGGGAGGGAGAGAGAAAGAGAGAGAAAGAGAGAGAGAGAGAGAGAGAGAGAGAGAGAGAGAGGTGAAGCGTTTATCCTTCAGCGCTGTCGTTCTCTTGCTCCACAGTTCAAACGCCGTCTCTAGTCTTTCAGGGCAAGTTGGTGGTCCCCAAGGGGAGGGTGATCCCGCTTCCTGTCCAAAACGGCGCTCAGCCAGAAAGCAAGGTGAGCCCCGCCGCGCCCGCTAGCGTTCTGACGCCGCCGCTCGTAACCATAGTGACTGTTGTGATGCGTTTGGCAGACGGCGCGAACAGGAACACAGCGACTTACAGAACGCGAGAATGCACAGAACCGGGACACGAAGGCCCAGCTTTACAGTTACTGAACACCTGAAATGTTGTTAAGCCTAAACTCAAAAAATGCATTATTCCTCTTTTTGAAATGGGCCAGTGCGCGTAAAGTGCTGTGTTTTGTGGCCTTTTGAAATGTGCCGGCGTGAGAAATTGCAGCCCTGCTTGATGTGACCCCTTTAGAAGGGCCCAGTAATAGCCCTGCCGCTTTGTGTCTCCTCCGCAGATAATCCAGATTGCCCCCATGCCGGTCGTCCAATCGCAGCTCCCGTCCGGGGGGGCAGTGCATCCTGGGAGCCCCTTTCCCGTTTCCATGGGGACGGCCACGGTGATGGCTCCAGGCTCCGCCCCCTCACAGACTGTGCTGCTGCCACCCCCACCCACGAGGTACCCGCTGCTGGACCGCGCTCCACTCCACTCCGCCACCCCCACACTTCTGCCCAGTCTCTGCACACTGTGTTCGCTCCTGACTGTTCTCTCTGTCTCTCTCTCTCTTTCTCTGTCTTTCTCTCTCTCTCTGTCTCTCTCTGCCCCTCACTCTCTCTCTCTCTGTCTCTCTCTGTCTGTCTCTCTCTCTCTCTTTCTCCGTCTTTCTCTCTCTCTGTCTCTTTGTGCCTCTCTCTGTCTTTCCCTCTCTCTATCTTTGTGCCTCTCTCTGTCTCTCTCTGCCTCTCTCTCTCTCTCTCTCTCTCTCAGGTTCACATACGTTCAGTCCACACCAGGAGGCCCTGCCCCTTTGCCTCTGGTGTCCACGACAACCGGCTCCTCCCCACAGCAGACCCCTCCCCCTCCAGGGTCCACCTACGTGCCATCGCCCCTGGCAACTCTGGGCTTCACTGCTATAGCGCCCCCTGGCCAGGCCTTAGTGCAGCCGCAAATCGCAGGTCAGCGTGACACGCAAGAAAGCCCAACAGTTAATCGGTAATCTCCACATTTGCCACTGTGTTTATTCTTTCTCTCTCTCTCTCTCTCTCTCTCAGGGCAGCCTCCTTTGCTGGCACCGGCTCAGTCTCCTAACTGCCCCCCGCTGTCTTCTCTACCCACCCCCACCTCTGGAGCTGGGGGGCAAATAGTTACTGCCATTTACCCTCCCCCCAGCATCACCATGGCAACGGGAGTGATGTCCATGACGACGGTGCCTCCCAGCGTGGTGTACACGGTGTCCAGCCCCTCGGCCCTCTCCCCCCACGGCCTGCCCAAACACACGCACCCCCCCCAGCCCGAGAGACTGTCGCACGCGCAGTCTCACTTACCCGCGGACAGACCCCCCCACGCCCAGGCCGAGAGGCAGACGGACGCGCAGACGCACCCGCAGGCAGACAGACAGGTGGACAGACAGCCCCACCCTCAGTCCCAGCCCTGCAGCAAGCCCAGCAGCGGCTCGGTGGTGACCTCCAGTGGCTCGGCCGCGTCACTGCAGGCGAGCAGTCCTCCCCTGCCCTCGCACACAGGTAAGAGGCGCAGGCCCCTTTTCCCTGCTTCCCTTCTCTTTCTCCTCTCCCCCTCCATTTCTGTTCTGCCTTTTCACCCTTTCACATTTGTTGAGCGTCTTTCTTTCTGGTCTTATTCCGTCAGGCAGTGCACCGGGCACCCCCAAGCTGCTCCCCGTCCCTCCCAGGACCCCTCAGAAAGTGAAGGCTGCGGTTGCCAGCATCCCCGTGGGCAGCTACGAAAGTGGGGGTCGAGGGAGGGAGCGGGAGAGGGACAGAGAGAGGGAGCGGGAGAGGGACAGAGAGAGGGAGAGAGAGCGGGAGAGGGAGAGAGAGAGGGAGAAGGACCGAGAGCGAGAGCGGGACAGAGAGAGAGAGCGGGACAGAGAGAGAGAGCGGGAGAAGGAGAGCAGCAGCAGCGCCGGCAGCCGCTTCTCGTTCGAGGCGGAGAAAGGCGGGGACGCCGGCTCCCCCCCGCCCCACCCCGCCGAGGAGGGCCCGCCGGACACGCCCTCCGAGGGGCGCGGCGCCGGGGAGCTCCCCGCAGGCCGCGGCAAGGACGGGGGCGCCAAAGAGGTGAGACCTGCCCCCCTCCGCCTTCAGCCAAACTTCAACCCTCCCTGCTGGTTACAGCCACTGCACAAGCCTTACGTCAGAGTCGAGCCGTGTTGGACTGTGGGAACCCATACTGAACATGTAACAAAATAGTATACTAAGCATGCTAGATGTAAACCTTAATTGTATCTCAAGTATTCTTAAGTATGAAGTAGTGTACTTCAGGTGCACCTCAGCACACTGCTTTTTCACACGGGTAGTGAATGCTGAGTGCGAGGCAGGGCGGAGAATGGGCAGAGAGAACGTGTGGATGGACTGAAGCAGCCCTCCTGTGAGTGAGGCTGTGCTGCTGGAGCCGGAGCTCGCGGCTAACCGGACAGGAATAGAACCGCAGAGTGTCTGCAGCTAGCGCCTCAGGCCCACACCGAGGTCAGGGGTCGGCGCGCTGCGGTGGGCTAGCGCCACGGAGAGCTGCGCTACACGCTCCCACTGCTGCTCTTCTGCTGCCTCCATCACCCACTCCCTCCCTCTCTCCTCTCTCTCTCTCTGTCTCCTCCTCACTCACTCCTGCTCTCTCTTTCCTCTGTCCCTCTCTCCCTCTCTCTCTCTCCTTCACTCTCCCTCTCTGCAGACCGGGTGGAGGGAGTCCCTCCCCTCCTCGCCCTTGCCTCTGCCCTCAGGGGCGGAGCCAGCGCTGCCGCCTCCGCAGAGTGACAAGGATGCGCCCGCCCCCAAGAAGGTGAAGGCCCGCCCCCCGCCGCTCAAGAGGACCTTCGACTCCGTGGACAAGTGAGTGACGCGTTTAAGATCAGATGGAGGCGGTGGAGGCTGAAAATCTGGGCCCATCTGACTGGGGTATTTATGTCCAAAATCAGCCTGGTCCAACATCAACTTAAACATTTTGGTGAAAAAGAAAAAACACAAAATACTCAACAAAGAATAACGAATAAATACTAGAAAAGGAAACAAGTTGTGATGTGATAACTCTATTGCCATGTATGATGTTGGTGTGTGTTATTGGTGTATGATGCAGGTGTATGATGTTGGCGTATTATATTTGTGTATAATGCTTGTGTATGATGTTGGCGTATTATATTGGTGTATAATGCAGGTGTATGATATTGGTGTATGATGCTGGTGTATGATGTCGGTGTGTGATGTTGTTTTATGATATTGGTGTATGATGTCAGTGAGTGATGCAGGTGTATGTTGGTGTATTATATTGGTTTATGATGCAGGTGTATGATATTGGTGTATGATGTCAGTGAGTGATGCAGGTGTATGTTGGTGTATTATATTGGTTTATGATGCAGGTGTATGATGTTGGTGTATGATGTCAGTGAGTGATGCAGGTGTATGCTGGTGTATGATATTGGTGTATGTTGTCAGTGAGTGATGCAGGTGTATGCTGGTGTATGATATTGGTGTATGATGCTGGTGTATGATGTTGGTGTATGATGTCGGTGTGTGATGCAGGTGTATGATATTGGTATGCAGTGCCGGTGTATGATATTGGTGTATGTTGTCAGTGAGTGATGCAGGTGTATGATATTGGTATGCAGTGCCGGTGTATGATATTGGTGTATGTTGTCAGTGAGTGATGCAGGTGTATGATATTGGTATGCAGTGCCGGTGTATGATATTGGTGTATGTTGTCAGTGAGTGATGCAGGTGTATGATATTGGTATGCAGTGCCGGTGTATGATATTGGTGTATGTTGTCAGTGAGTGATGCAGGTGTATGTTGGTGTATGATGTCAGTGAGTGATGCAGGTGTATGTTGGTGTATGATGTCAGTGAGTGATGCAGGTGTATGTTGGTGTATTATATTGGTGTATGATGCAGGTGTATTATGTTGGTGTATGATGTCGGTGTGTGATGACGGTGTATGTTGGTGTATGATGCAGGTGTATGATGTTGGTGTATGTTGTCTGTGAGTGATGACGGTGTATGTTGGTGTATTATATTGGTGTATGATGCAGGTGTATGATATTGGTGTATGATGTCAGTGAGTGATGCAGGTGTATTATATTGGTGTATGATGTTGGTGTATGTTGTCGGTGTGTGATGCAGGTGTATGTTGGTGTACTATGTTGGTGTATGATGTCGGTGTGTGATGCAGGTGTATGTTGGTGTACTATGTTGGTGTATGATGTCGGTGTGTGATGCAGGTGTATGCTGGTGTATGATGTCGGTGTGTGATGACGGTGTATGTTGGTGTACTATGTTGGTGTATGTTGTCGGTGTGTGATGCAGGTGTATGATGTTGGTGTATGATGTCGGTGTGTGATGACGGTGTATGATATTGGTATGCAGTGCTGGTGTATGATATTGGTGTATGATGTCGGTGTGTGATGCAGGTGTATGCTGGTGCATTATTTTGGCGTAATGCTGGTGGGCGACCCCTCTGTGTGTGTCCCAGGGTTCTCTCTGAGGTTTACTTTGAGGAGCGCTTTGCGGAGCTGCCCGAGTTCCGCCCGGAGGAGGTGCTCCCCTCCCCCACCCTGCAGAGCCTGGCCACCTCCCCCCGCGCCATCCTGGGCAGCTACCGCAGGAAGAGGAAGAACTCCACCGGTGAGAGAGAGAGAGAGAGAGGGAGGGAGGGAGGGAGGGAGGGAGAGGGGAAGCATGGCATGGAGAGGGAGATAGTGGGCATTCGCCAAGCAGAGGTACTCATGAGAGAACGCGAGAGAGGTGGAGAATGAGAGAGAGGGAGAGAACAAGAGAGGGAGAGCGAGAGGGAGCAAAAGAATGAAAGAGGGAGAGAATGAGAGAGAGAATGAGTGAGAGCAATTGAGGCAGAGATAGAAAATGAGGGAGAGATAGGGGAGGAGTGGGAAATTGAAATTGAGGGAGAGGAAGCGCTTCACCAAGAGAATGTGTGTGTAAACCAGTAAAACCGATGTGAGGTGTGTGTCTGTCTGTGTGTGTGTGTGTGTGTGTATGTATGTGAGAGAGAGAGAGAGAGAGAGAGAGAGAGAGAGAGAGAAAGAAAGATGGAGGGAGAGAGAGAGAGATAGAGAGAGAGATGGAGAGAGATGGAGAGAGAGAGAGAGAGAGAGAGAGAGAGAAGGAGAGAGAGAGAGAGCAGTACTCCTCTGCTCTCGGCGCAGCTCTAGCTCTTGTTAATGGAAGTGAAGTAGAGACGGGCAGATGAGCAGAGCAGCAGAATCCTCTCTAATGCAGCTCACTCAGCCGATCCCTAATCTGTGTTCCCCTCCCCTCCCCAGACCTGGACTCCTCCACGGAGGACCCCGTCTCCCCCAAGAGGAAGAGCAGGAGGCGGTCCAGCTGCAGCTCGGAGCCCAACACGCCCAAGAGCGCGGCCAAGTGCGAGGGGGACATCTTCACCTTCGACAGGGCAGGTGCGCTGGCTCCGC
>NC_049201.1:72952594-72975094 GCF_013347855.1 Anguilla anguilla
ATGTGCAATATTTCTTACGTTTAAAACAGGTTGATAATAATAATAAAAAATAAAAACATAACACATTTTCCTGTCTCCCTGTCGTTTGTTCTTCTTCAGAGAGAGAGAGAGAGGTGCAAGGAGGAGACAAAGCCTCAAATGAAGCAGTCTCTAATGTGCGCCGCGTGTGTATTCTGTAAAACCAGGTGATATTTTTGGATATGCCGGGATGCTAATTAACAGGAGCGACCGAGCCATCTGTTTTATTGGGACTTTTAATTTGAAATAGTCTCCAGCGCGGCGGAGCAGGATGTGCCAAACGCATGTGGAGCAGGCTGGGAAGGCAACCTGCTGGAACTTGGCGTTCGAGCGCCGCCGTTAGCCGCGGCTGCTGCACACGGCGTTTCGTTATGCAATTGACTCTTGTTAAGGCATCGCGACTGAACACGTTCAAAAGCCTGCACTGCCTAACGCTCCTGCTGCCACCACCTGGCCTTAGTCACATGGTACCGACCCAAAAAACGCAACACTGAAGCAGATTTGACACCTTAGGCAGATCTGTGCCTTTGTTCCGAGGTCATGCAAGTCACATTAATCTATGGTTGTAGGACTACAACCATAGATTGGGAGTAGTCAGAGATACAGGCAACGATTATGATGCCTTTTTTTTTTTACCCTTTTAACAAAGTTCATCAAAACCCGCTCGGCTGGATCAGTAAAGGGTCAATCGGGTCGCGTTCAACAAATGATAAAAACGCGCCCCAGCCCAAACCCCGTGCGCAGTGCTTTCCAGCCTGCACCGCACCGAGATAAAAGGCCCTGTGTCCTCGTACCCCTTGCAGTGCTCTTGTACCATTGCACAGCAGTCAGCAGCGAACAATGGACCCCTCTAGCAACGTGCCTTTTTTCGGTTGGGTCACATGACCAAGGCTGCCAAACAGCCCACAAATCACAAGCCATTTAAACTCGCATCTGGGTTTTTAAAAAAACAAAAAAACAAAACCCTTCCTGCTTAAACTGGTTGACATGCCTAAAGTGACAGTCTAAGCCGCACAATTGAACTGACTTTAATATTTATTTGGAAGGAACTAATGGCTGTAATTATCCGTCTTCCCTCTTCCTCTGACTGCAGAATCAATGCCGCCTGTTACATCACATTTTCACATGTACTGATAAGCAGCCAAGTGCACTGCCAGCAGCTATGAAGCTTGCGCTATCGGTGCAGAGCCTCGGAGCGAGCGTGCTCATTCGCAACCTCAAAGGTCGTGCTAATCTGCAATGTCGATACCGCTGGTGGCCAGCAGTCTTCGGCCGCCGCCGGTCAATACATCTCAGCGGGGCCAAAGCTGGTTTGATTGCTCGTCTAAACTGCTGTCTATTTAAATAAATTTTACATTTTACACACGTAGTGGAACAGTTTGATTCCGACGCAAATAGGAATAACCACTGTACAAACTGCTTTGGAGTACACGTGCAGTGCAGTTTTTTTGCTTTAGACTACAAGCCCCATAATGCCCCAATACCAGCCACTATAAAGCCGGCAGGTCATCGTAGTAATTTTAAAAAAATACTTTTTTCAGGGACTGTGTATAAGGTCATTTCTATACAGTGAAACCAAAATGGATTTAAAAATACCCTTTAATAAAACTGAGAATGTACACTTTAACCACATGTGAATTGTTTGATTACACAAGTAAAATTGTAGAGTACAGTGCCTAATCACAAAAAAGAAAGTCTTTGTCCCAAATGTTATAGATATATATTAGCTCACTGTATATTGACCAGATGGCTCCTCTACAACTTTTCAGGATGGAAATATTTAAGGTATTTAAAGAACCCTGTAGCAGTCATCTCAGAAGACCTGAACTTTTCAGAATTCCTTCACCTCGGGAACTTTGGCCGTCTCAGTCACTCAGACACTCCAATCACACAGAGCCCAAGACACAGTCACTCAGACACTCCAACCACACAGAGCCCAAGACACAGTCACTCAAACAGTCCAACCACACAGAGCCCAAGACACAGTCACTCAAACACTCCAACCACACAGAGCCCCAGACACAGTCACTCAAACACTCCAACCACACAGAGCCCAAGACACAGTCACTCAAACACTCCAACCACACAGAGCCCAAGACACAGTCACTCAAACACTCCAACCACACAGAGCCCCAGACACAGTCACTCAAACACTCCAAACACACAGAGCCCAAGACACAGTCACTCAAACACTCCAACCACACAGAGCCCCAGACACAGTCACTCAAACACTCCAACCACACAGAGCCCAAGACACAGTCACTCAAACACTCCAACCACACAGAGCCCAAGACACAGTCACTCAAACACTCCAACCACACAGAGCCCAAGACACAGTCACTCAGACACTCCAATCACACAGAGCCCAAGACACAGTCACTCAGACACTCCAACCACACAGAGCCCAAGACACAGTCACTCAAACAGTCCAACCACACAGAGCCCAAGACACAGTCACTCAAACACTCCAACCACACAGAGCCCAAGACACAGTCACTCAAACACTCCAACCACACAGAGCCCAAGACACAGTCACTCAAACACTCCAACCACACAGAGCCCAAGACACAGTCACTTAACACTCCAACCACACAGAGCCCAAGACACAGTCACTCAGACACTCCAATCACACAGAGCCCAAGACACAGTCACTCAGACACTCCAACCACACAGAGCCCAAGACACAGTCACTCAAACACTCCAACCACACAGAGCCCAAGACACAGTCACTCAAACACTCCAACCACACAGAGCCCAAGACACAGTCACTCAGACACTCCAATCACACAGAGCCCAAGACACAGTCACTCAGACACTCCAACCACACAGAGCCCAAGACACAGTCACTCAACACTCCAACCACACAGAGCCCAAGACACAGTCACTCAAACACTCCAACCACACAGAGCCCAAGACACAGTCACTCAAACACTCCAACCACACAGAGCCCAAGACACAGTCACTCAAACACTCCAACCACACAGAGCCCAAGACACAGTCACTCAAACACTCCAACCACACAGAGCCCAAGACACAGTCACTCAAACACTCCAACCACACAGAGCCCAAGACACAGTCACTCAAACACTCCAACCACACAGAGCCCAAGACACAGTCACTCAGACACTCCAACCACACAGAGCCCAAGACACAGTCACTTAACACTCCAACTACAGAGCCCAAGACACAGTGTTATCAAACTCAACTCTCATGTTTATTTACACCGAAAGGATTAGTTAATTGCTGAAAGTAAAAATCACATTTACAAAAAGGAACAAAAAAAAAAAGAAAAACATTTCTGTACAAGCTGTAGAGGTACAATCTGTTAGCGCGATTCACATCTACGGTGTGAGTCACACCAACAGGCCTCGCACCTGTCAGCCCACTGCCTCTGGACTGCCAGTTAGTCTGCAGGTCTGTCCGAACGTCCACCCGAGGCTGCGTTCGCCTGGGCGTGCGCTTCTTTCCCAACAGCTTAAAGGGCCAACGCCCTTATTCCTATATCTGATCTCATTCCCAACATCGTTCTCGCTCTCGTCTTCCCTCCCACGTAAAGTCAGGGTATCCCGGTTTGGTAAGGCCCGCCTCCTGACTCCGCCCCCAGCCCCGCCTCCTGACTCCGCCCCCAGCTCAGCCTCCTGACTCCACCCCCAGGCCCGCCTCCGGACTCCGCCCCCAGGCCTCTCTCAGAGAAGCTGCAGGCTGTCCACAGTGATGGAGTCCATGCCCAGGCTGTTCTCCAGGGCGGTTTGGTAGATCTCGATGGCCTCGGCCAGAGGCAGTGCCCCGCCCTCGCTGGTCTCGATGATGGCGATGGTCTCCCCAAACTCGTTACACATGATGGTGGGCGTGTTCTGACCCTGGGGGAGGAGAGAAGGGTGAATAAATGAACGCATCTCACTTACATGGCGATCTAAATCTCTGAGTGCTTCAGAGCGGAGCTGAGACCAGCTGTAACACCACTCACAGAGTGCAGTGTGCTCAGGTACACTCAAAACAAGCAGAATCAAGCCCCACACGGGGGGTTTTCACCAAGCAAGATTACAGAGTTAGCTGGATAACTGCGCTGAGCAAAACCCGGAACAGTCCAGGCTCCAGATTTGGGAGGGTTCTGGCTTTTACTCAGTGCAGTTATCCTGCTGATTCAGTAAACTTGCTTTGTGAAACAGGGTCCAAAGCAAGAAATAATATGACAGTAACACACAGAAGTGTACAAGAACAATGTTTCACACATAAACAGAAATAGACTATCTGCAACAGAAACACAAAACCCATTAGACACAGACACATCCACACACGTATCCACAAATAAAGGTGAGTTTATCACAGGACTCGCCCCTCTCTCTCTCCTCACCTGCTGCGTCTGTATCTGGATGAGCTGCGGCTGGCCCACCTCCCCCTGCTGGCAGAGGGCGGGCACTGCGCCGGCGAGGTCCACAGAGGAGGCGTCCACCACGGCGATGGCGGCGGCGGCGGCGGCGGCGGCCCCCTCCTCGGGCGGCGCCCGGGCGTGGGTCTTGCGGTGGCTGCGCAGGTTGGAGAAGGTCTTGAAGGCCTTGCCGCAGACGGCGCAGGCGTGCGGGCGCTCGCCGGTGTGCGTGCGGCGGTGCTCGGCCAGGTGCATGCTCTGCACGAAGCCCTTGCCGCAGAGCTCGCAGCGGAAGGGCCGCTCGCCCGAGTGCGTGCGCAGGTGCTCGCGCAGGTGCGTGTTCTGCCGGAAGCGCTTGCCGCACTGCGGGCAGGGGAACGGCCGCTCGCCCGTGTGCACGCGCTGGTGCAGCACCACGCCCGACGACGACACGAACAGCTTGCCGCAGACGGGGCACTGGTGGCCCTTGGCCCGCGCCGCCGGGGAGGCGCCGGCCCGCCGCCGGCCGTGGCTCAGCTGGTGCAGCCGCAGGTTGGCGGGCGAGTTCAGCCGCTTCCCGCACACGCCGCACTCCAGGCCGGCGCGGGACGGGGGGGTGGCGCCGTCGCCCGGGGCCCCGCCCTCCGGGCCCGAGGGAGGGGGAGGAGCTTCGGAGCCGCGGGGGGCGGAGCCGTCGGCGAGGCCGTCGGCGTGGTGGTGGGCGGCGGCCTCCGGGTGCGTCTCCAGGCAGTGGCGGTCGCGCTGCCTCTTGCGCAGGAAGCCGGCGGGGCAGCGGGGGCAGGGGTAGGGCGCCGGCGCCCCCGGGTGCTGGGCGTAGCGGTGGGCCGCCAGCTTGGCCGGCCGCAGGAAGGCGGCGGGGCAGTCGGGGCAGGGGAAGGGGGCGGGGTTGGCGTGCAGCAGCCGGTGCTGCCGCAGGTTGGACGACTGCGTGAAGGCCTTGTGGCAGACGTCGCAGCGGTACGGACGCAGGCCCGAGTGCGTCAGGCCGTGCCGCGACAGGTTGGCCAGCGAGGAGAAGGTCTTGCCGCAGTCGCTGCACTGGAAGGGCCGCTCGCCCGTGTGCACGCGCAGGTGGTTCCGCACGTGGATCTGCTTCTTGAAGGGCTTGCCGCACACGCCGCACTTGAAGCGACGCTCGGACACGTGGACCGTGCGCCGGTGCCGCACCAGGCACAGCTGCGTGGGGAAGGCCTTGCCGCAGGACGGGCAGGGGAAGGCCGGGGCCCTGGGGTGGGGCGCGGGGGGGCCCGGCGTCCGCTCCGAGGAGCCGGCCGACGCGTCCGCGGCGGCGGGGGGGGCGGGATGCGCGGGGGAGCCGGCGGCGCACGCCTCGGCCGCGGGCGTGTCCTCGCCGCCCCGCGTCTCCTGGCCGTGGGCGGGGCCGTGCTCGGCGTCCAGCCCGTTCTCTCCCCCCGCCCCCTTCGCCTGGGAGGCCGCGCCGCCGGCGTCCGACTCCGGCTCCGCCTCCGCCTGGCCCGGCGGGACGGGCGCGGGCGCGGCGCTCTCGGGGGGGCCCTCCCTCCCCCGCAGGACGGCCTCCTCCCGCTCCCTGGCCCGCTGTAGGATGCTGAGGTGGGACAGCGGGACCCTCTGGGGAACAGCCGAAACCTGCGGGAGCACAAGAGGGCGTGTCACCGGGACGGGCCGCCGTTACGGAGCCGAGCGGGGGCCGCGGGCGGGAGCGGTTACCATGGTGATGGGGGCCAGGGGGGCGCGGGCCGTGTGGGTCCGCCGGTGGTACAGGAACTTGGTCATGTTGGTGAAGGTTTTTGCACAGAACTGACACCTGTGGAGAGGCTCAGCGGTGTGGGACTTTCTACAGAGAGAGAGAAACAGAGAGGGGGGGAGAGAGAGGAGGACGGAGGGGGGAGACAGAGACAGAGAAAGGGGGAGAGGGAGAGAGAATGAGAAAGGGGGAGGGAGGCAGAGAGAGAAAGAGAGGGGGAAGAGAGAGGGGGAGAGAGATGGGGAAGAGAGAAAGAGGGGTAGGGAAAGAAAGAAAGAGAAAGGGAAGGATGGAGAGAAAGAGAGAGAGAGAGAGACAGACAGAGAAAGGGAGAGAAAGAGAGAGAGAAAAAGGGAAAAAAGAGGAAGGATAAACCCATGTAAAAAAGAGAACAAGACCCATATGCATAAACATTTGTGTGAAGGGCTGTATATTTGAATCATGCCAGCCCTGGATGAGACCAAACACAGGAGAATAATGAACGTTAACATGAAAGGACTGTTATCACTCCAAAGAGATCAAAGATAATAGATATTTCCCCTTTATAGCTACAATGCTTTCCTGCAAAGTGCACTAAGGCCAGGTTACCGCATTAGATGTAATCAAGCGAAAGATAAACCAAATTGCTAATGTATGATGCTTGCTTTAATCAGGATGCCATTTCATTATAAATAACAGCCAAGAGCAGGTTCAGGAGAATTGTAAAAAGGGCTCATTTTCTGCCTCCCGTTCCATCTGAACAGCCAACACGGCTACCTGTTGAATTGTACCCGGGTAATGTTACTTTCTATTTACCAGCTGTGTGCCCATGTCCAAATCGTACGGACGTCTTTCTATGTATTTTAGAGCCTCCAAAGGGTTCTCTTGGCTCCCTAGATCAGTCCTACCAGCAAGTGTACTTACTTTGCTGCCAGTGGTCTTGCCAACATATATTTATGCAAATATTTTTTTTTTTAAACTGCTTCCAAAACGGACGTTACAGAGATTCCACTTCATACTGTGTCTGGTTGAAGTGTGTTCAGCAAGTGTTACTGCTGCTGGCACCGTGCACTCTAAACAGTCCTGAGTCCAGCGAGCGCGAGCCCTTCAGTTCCCAGCGTGCACTGCAAATGAGCACATCGTGTGGTCACTTTGAAAATATGCGTGACATGACATCACACCAGAAACATTTCTGCTCTCGTATCCCAAAGCTAGGACCTGCATCGGTTCTTGGTGAGGAAGCACCGTAGTACCGACTCACCAGGCTGAAGTCAATTCCCAGTTCTACTGGGAAATACGAACACAGGATCTTGTTCCTGTTGGACCTCTCCTATTGTGAAACGTGTATATGGTGTACAGCACTGTCCTGTCAGTGTAGAACGCGCTGATAGGACAGAAGGTATTCTGCGTGCTAAATCATGGTGGGCGTGGCTTATTGCGTTCAGCTGAGCGGTTCGCCGGCCTGCGCGAGCTCCTCGCGTAGGGGGGCGCGGCCCGGCCGGGGGGCGGTACCTGTGTATGATGAGGGTCATCTCCGTGGTGAAGCCGTGGCCGCAGTCCATGCACAGGAAGCGGGCCTCGCCCGAGTGCGTGCGCATGTGCGTCTGCAGCGACGCCGGCTTCTTGAACACCTTGTCGCACTCGGGGCACTCGTGCGTGCCGTGCTCGTGCACGCGCCGGTGCGCCGACAGCCGGTTGGCCGAGGTGAAGGTGCGCTGGCACTCGCCGCACTGCAGGGAGAGGGGCGGGGCCGGGGCCTGCCGGGGGCGGGGCGGGAGGAAGGCGCTGTGCTGGCGGCGGTGAGAGGCGGCGCCGCCGGCCCCCTTGGGCCTCTCCTCCTCCCCGCTCCCGTTCTCCTCGGGCCTGGCCTCCTCCTCCATCTCCTCCAGCTCCTCGTCCTCCGCCCCCTCCATCACCCCCTCCTCCCCGCTCTCCTTGTCCTGGGCCAGGAAGTGCTCCCCCTGGTGCTGCAGGAAGTCCTCGGGCGTCTGGAAGAGCAGGGCGCACTCCGAGCACTCGTAGGGGTGGATGATCACCACCTCGCCAGCCTCCTCCGCCTCCTCCTCCTCCTCCTGGCCCTCCCTCCCCGGCTGGCCCTGGGACAGCGCCACCTCCAGGCGCTGGAAGTGCGGCTGCGCCTCGTCCCCCGGCCTCCCCGCGGCCCCGGGCTCCAGCGGCGAGCCGGCGGGCAGCAGCGGCGGCAGCAGCTTGGCCCGGCGGAGGCCCGGCACCGTGGAGCCGTCGGCCAGGGCCTGGGCCGTGCAGATCTGCAGCCGCAGCGTGGCGGACGCCGGCAGGCCCGACGGCGAGGGGAGCAGGGTCCCCCGGGAGGGCGTGGGGGGCAGGGGGCTCGACTGCTGCTGCGCCGCCAAAACCTGAGAGAGGAAGAGGACGACGGAGAGGAGGAAACGTACAGAGAGGGACGAAGGAATAATCAGGAAACAAACACTTCACAGTATGCTTAGCAGCTGTCTTTGCAGGTTCTGGCCCTAAGAACGCTCAACAACCGACCTTAGAGACACCACCCCAGTGCCAGACTGATGCCAGACATAAACTAAACGCTATTTATGTGTCCTACTGTTCCAGTATTTCTCATTTCGCTAAAAGCTCACATTCCAGCCAAAATGCAGTGCTTGTTGTCCACAAAGTAACTTGTAAATCCAGTCAGACTGTGGCGGGTCAGTACCTGAGCCAAGGTGAGAATCTCCCCAGCTCGCTGCTCGCTCAGAACCAGGTTCTGAACACTGACCAATGGGGTAACAGAACCATCAGCCTGCAACACAAACTCCTGAGGGGGAGGAAAAAAACAAACAAACAAACAAACAAACAGGGCTTCAGGAACACGGCGACACACTTCCGCTCTGGAATTCTGCAGTGCGCTATAATTCACTCCGGCTCGGCGGCTAGCTCACCGTGTCGGACAGCGCGCTGTGCGTGCTGCTCTTGCTGTGCGTCTGCCTGTGCGCCAGCCACACCTCCGGGGTGTCGAACAGCGCCAGGCACTCCAGGCACTGGTACTGTATCTGCCCGGACACCGGGGGCGCCGTCACAGCTTCGCCGGACTCCACCACTTCACACAGCTCTGAAACGCACCACCGTCGGGTCAGTCCCTCTGTGCCCCCCCCCCCCCCCCACACTACACGTCTGCCTCTCTGGAACCTTCCGTCTTCGGTTTCTTCTACACCTTAGCGTGCGTCCAGCGCAGGGACACAACAATGTCAAACGGCCAATTTTCAATCACTGTTCTACTGAGTCTAGGCGTAACCTAGCGCCGCGTCAAGCTTGGCTTCGAACACTCGTGTGCTCACTCTTTAGAAAGAGTCTCCGCTTCCACTACCAGGCCTGGTAAGCCTTTCCATGCATTAGTAACTGTGTGGGGGAAAATGCTTACAGGAATCATAGCGAGGTTGACCCTTATAATTTATCTAATTTCCACCTGAGCCCCCTGTCCTGCTGACACAATTTAGTTTCTGTAATCCCACTTAAGCCCTTCTAAAAAAAAAATGGGGGAAAACAAGCGTTTCTCCATTGACTATCCGTCCTCCAAATAATTTTCCCTTCCCCAATCCCTCCCCACTGCCTCTTCCTCTACTTCACCCACCCAACTCTTCCTCTTCTTTCCTCCCCTCACCTCCCCTCACCTCCCTCCTCACCGTGGTGCTCGGTCTCCATCCCCGCCTCCCTCATGTGAAGCTCCTGGTGCAGCAGCAGCTCCTCCGGCGTCCGCAGCAGCGTTCCGCACTCCAGGCACTGGTACTGGCTCTCCCCCATGGCCTGGGCGTCCGTGATGTGCACCTGGGTGGGCCCCAGCTCCGCCTCCTCCCCCCCCTCCCCTTCCAGGCCCGTGTGGCTCTGCTGGTGGACCAGCACCTCCTCCAGCGTGTTGAAGAGCTGGTGGCACTCGCTGCACATGTACTGGTGCTGCACGTACAGCCCGTCGGCTTCCTCCTGCTGCCCGCTCATGGCTGCTCGAGCTGGGCCAGACGGCGGGAAGGGGCTCTTTTTTTTGTGCGCAGCTCTGTACTAGCGTACCAAGCGTTTCTGTCGCAACCGCTTTCAATTGCTGAAATTCATGTGCACTACAGGCTACGAAGGATAGGGGGTGTATATTCTCAAGCGATGGGAGACCTATTGCGCATGATATAGGGAGCTCACGAAGTCACGTGTTCTGTTTTTGAGTTTGAAAACTTTGTGCTAGTACGGCGTGAGTCTGGCGCCGGCCCGCTGTTCATCCAGATATAAATAAGGGTTCTGTCCTCTCCGCTCCCGTCAATCCAATATTTTTGTTTTGAGTCAGCTTTATCAGTCTCAGAGGTCACTGATAACGGGAAGGGAAACCTGAACAAAGAACAAAAAAAAAATGATATTCTGAAATGGTCACTTTCTCGCCAGTTCATTCTTAGCATCTTTCTGAAGCTGCACACACATTGGCACCAGAGACTGTAAAAAATAGATTGGCACGCTTTCTATCACTTGAGGTGTACCATGCTAAGTAAAATCTCACCGTCAATCATGTGATTAATTCCATCCACTGAGAGGACGTGGTATGATTTAGGATTCTCGGAGCTTCTTACCCTTGAGGGGCCAATACTGACTTCCACAAATATGACGATAGTACTCCAACAGTATTAGTTAAGCCAAGGACTGTGTTGCTTTATTGCCACCATTTCCAGACTAAGATTATGAAATTATTTATCGAGGCGTGCAGAAACGTTAACAGTATCAACCACTCACGTGGCACCATGTCTCCAAATTAATAGGAAATATTGTGTACTTTGCTCTCAGCGAATTGAAATTATTTCCTCATCATTGATAGTTTTATCATTCTAATATCATTTTCTAATAGAGAACACCAACACATTGGACTGGATGTATATTGTCAATACATCGGAAGCCGGCTAGCATTCCTTAGCTAGCAGGCTGCAAGAACAATCTGGCAAATTATGCAAGCGTGTCAGTTAGCACACAGCACGCATGCACAAATGTAATCGTGATTATACCTTGTCATTTAGACGTTATACGTGGTACCAACGGCAAAGAACAATCTAGTAACTTCGCACAAATATTTCTGACGGATATTAAATCATTCTGATGGTACACTTCACATTTCTTATTCCCCACTTTGTCTCCCTCCATTTCTCTCCGTAGTTCTGTGTGTTAGCCTGTGGCGAGCAGTTGGCGGCGCTCTCTCAGATTTGCCTTATTTTCTCAAGCGCACCGCTCTCTCCTGATAGCGGCTCCCCGATGCAGGGTGGTCGTCAGGCGGCGCTCTCCACTTTTCTCCGCAGGTCTCCCGCAACTGGCCCAGGCCTTCCTTCCCTATCCGCTCTTACACTTACCTCTGTTTCTGTAGTCGGACAGTCCCCCGTGCGGACGAGTCGTCACTGCACGCAGTGGGTGCAAGAAGGCCTTTTTCACGCGGCTAAGATCCAAATTTATGCCCGATATTAATCCGATTGTTCATAGTCTTAGTAATAACCTGATATAAATGCATTCAAGCGCTAGAAACACATCGTTGGTCTGGCCGATCTGCCTCAGTCTCAACACAGCCCCGCCTCACGATTTGCCCGTGTGACTGGAGAAAGCGGTGATTGGACAATTACTCTGTCACTCTGAATGTCAGATAGTGTGGGTCGGGTAGAGGTTTTCCACCTGACGTAGTTTGAAGCGGTAAGGATCATGGAGGAATGAGGATCGTAAAACGGGTATTTCTGCCGCCAACAATCTATATAGAAACATTACTTCCTCGTACATTACCAAATATCCGAATCCGATACAGATTCAGTGCATATGGGTAAACTCAGTCCATATGAGTGAACCACTCTCTGTTGCCAAATTTGGAAGCGAGAACAGTTTTATTTGTGACTTGCTAGTTGCTACAAAAAGTATGGTTAGCTGTTTTTGCTGGCATCAGTTTCGATCGTGATGCTTATAAGGTATCTAATAATCCTTGGCTTAAAGTATTCAATAGGTCGAAAAGGCTATGGTGATGTGATTATCTAGCTCATCTGCTCACCGCCCAGTTGGAGGTGAATGAGCAGCACATTTTTGCAGCTGCAAAAAATAACCAGTGGAGTCTAAAAAAAATGACTACACTTCCCATAATACCTCGCGTTACTAAACGAGAGCGTTCTTGTCATTTGTCTTTTATGTCTACCCTATTAAAAATATATACATTCCTTAAGTGTTGTCTGAGGAATTCGTTATATCACATATGTGTTCGACTTGTTTTATATGGAAATCGGAGACCGAGCGACATATAGTTTTAGGTATATTTGCATTGACGTTCTTTAAATTGTTTTGCTTAGTTCAAAAACCTGTTCTTGGCGCTACAAATGCAAACTCCATTACCCATGAGGCCATGCAAACAGCCAGTGCGTCAGGTCTAACTGCCCAGACAGACAGAAGAGAGAGAGGAGGAGACGGAGATACCCACCAATACGCTACCAATGCTGTCTCTCTTTTAACGATTATATAAGTCAAAAAAGAAAGAACAGACATTCACCTGGCCCAATCTAGCGACCCCCGACTCCCCCTGCCCCGATACCCTTGCACACAGAAATGAGCGGCAGCGGGCGGCCCAGGACCAGCTCGTTTGCCGAGCCACCGGGGGCTGCCGGAGCCGCTGCAGGCGCGGCCGGATCGGTCGTTGCGGGAGGGAGCACCACAGGAAAGTCCGGGGCGTCACAGGCCTCAGGGTGTAGCTCGTCCGGATTCGGGAGCTTGAAGATGAACAGTGAGTATTATTGTAATTATTTGCAGTAGAGAATGAAAACATAAGTCAATGAAAGAGCTGGACACAAGAAAATAGAGATCGCGAGACACGAAGGGATAGTTTGTTAACCACTGTAGTCACGTTAGTACAGCTACCCTGTAGCTTTTGTGAAGGGGCCATTAGGATCAAGGGCTTTGATTGTGGGACAGCTAACAAGCTTTTAGAAGCGAACTGTCTTTGAAAAAGAAAGAGAAGTAGACTAAGGCAAAAAGAAGCCACGAAAATAAAATGGGCATCAGAGGCAGAAAGGAAGATAGGCATCGATAGCTAGATCCAAAGGAGTGGGGGTTAAGGTTAGCAAGTTACAGTCACGGGCAGTGTAACGTTAGCTGGCTAGCTCATTAGCATATAAGCAAGATTGGTCTTGGGCTCGATGGGCCGCCGTCTTAATACTGTCGCTAGCTAGTTTAGCCGTAGGTTTTAACGTCAGTTTTAGCTAACCTTAAGAGACAGCCAAGACCATATATTTCGATTACAGCATAAAATTTACTGACGTTAACAAGGTCACTAACAAGTTCAGATGTTAGCTAGCCAGTATCATCCCGAAAATGTAACAAGTATAGAGCTCTACGTAGCGATCTACTGTAGCGAGGTTGCTAACGTTAACCACCTCCAGTTGGCAACTTTGCAATATAAACTCGAGTTTTATTCTAGCTAATTCAATGTTTTGTCTTGCAAGATACCGAGTAGCTCAGTTGTCTTTGAAATCTAAACATTTCAAACTCATGCCCAAGCTTTTAAATGCAAAACCGATTGTTATTAATTATGAAATAATGAAATGCTGAATCGATTAAAATGACAAAACCTTAGAAGCGGTTAATTAATGAAATGTATACCCATAACGACTTGAAGCCGGCGTATTGTTCATGCACGATTAAGCTACATGGGTTCTCCAGAGATGAACGGTGTACTCTACCTGATAATGATAGGTTGTATAAGGAACATTAAGTAAACAATGCAGTGTAAGACTGTAGGGGTAGAATGCGCTCAATAACCCGTATTGCGTTGTTTAAACCAAGGATAATGAAAGTGGAGTTGCATTGCTAAGTACCTTGAGTCACTCCTGGTTTGGCCAACAGAATTTGGAACCACGAGGTCTGTTTAATATTCCACTTCTTAGTGTATGCTCGTTATACAGGAACTTGCTACTTGGGAATTAACCTGCAAGTCCCACTTTTTCTTTAAAGCGTCCAGTGGATAAATATACTTGTTGCCAAAGCATGTACCTTTATATTACTTTTTCATTAGTGCATGTGTGTTAGTTTGTGGTTCTAATGCACAGTTCATAAGCAGGACATAGCTTTTTGGATATAAAAAATAATAAATTATATACTTCGAGGCTGCAGAGTGCTGGCTCTTCTGTGGGGTCAAGCCCTTGGCGTGAACTGAACAGGACTCTTTTTACACCTCCTGTGACAACCTTCATGTGACACTATGACTTGACTGGTGAGAGGTCAGCTGTCCTTCAGAGTCCTTTGACTCTGCCAACTTTGGACGAATAAAAATCGAAGGCCAATTTAAGGAATCATACAAACTGTACACGGCAAACAGTTGTACTAAAATATGAGTAATAATATTATTGATAATTGAGGGACAATTAATTGTTTTACGTGTTATAAAGTGAGCCTTTTTAATGAGCCAGCTCTCTCCCAGGCCTGCTGTAATGGAGAGGGTGAGGCATAAATGTGAGGATACCCTAGCTGACCAGTTTGACTCCCTGAAAAGACTTGAAGTGGAAGCTTGAGCAAGTCGGAGGGGGGAGCCCGGTCAGCTGACTGCCAGTCTGCGCTCGTTGCAGGAGCGCGTGTGTGCAAATCCCCGCCGTCCGTCTCCTGGACGCCAGTGTAAATCCACCAGTCCCCCCCCCACCCCACCCCACCCCCCCAGGGGGTTTTCCTTTAATATGAAATGGAATGCATACGCATTTATTTTTGCCGGCCCTGCACTCTCCGGAGAAACTCCAGGGCGTGTCATGGATTGACCCTTTTTTTCCCCCGGTGTGAGGTATTGACTCCAAACACCGCGCCAAACAAACCAGGGTGTGATACTTGGAAGGGTTCAGCAAGGATTCGACTAATGTTGCCGGTACATGTTTTCTGCAGTGCCGTGTAAACGCATTCAGTAAACGTCAGGAATGGATCCAGATGCATAGATGCGTTAGAGCAAGCAGTAATAAAGTACAGCGCGGAAGAAAAGGTTAAGCATTGGGCTGGGCGGGTTTGAGTAGCTTAACATGCTGCTGAAGAGCCATAATGTGAGTATAGCAGATTAATCAATCAGCATTAGAGTTTGAAATGCTTTTATCTATCTCTCTCTCGCTCTCTCTCTCTCTCTCTCTCTCTCACACACACACACACACACACACACACACAGCATTATGATGTAGACACATTATTGTTTTCAGATGTGTATCGTGTTCAGCGTCATCATTCCACAAAAAAAGTTTTCACAGAATTGGTTACATGCATGGTGTTGCAGCGATGTTCAGACCGCTTACCTTTGTATGCATATTTGGCATGTCACCAACTGGTCTCTGATCTGGATGGCAGGTTTACTATTATTTAAATTCTGCCAGGTAGTTTTGACTTCTTGCCACTGCAAAATTTGAACCCCTCCAGCTATGAAGTAACACAAACACAGATACTTGCTTTTTTATCTGACCAAAGAACAATGAATGGAACATGGGAGTATTATGTACTCTGAATAAACAGATAACATGGTATTGGTGCATCGACAGTGAAGTATATTTATGTTGGGTGAAATTATGACAGAGGTCTTGGGTCACAAAAAATCTTTGGTGTCTTGTGGTTTAATGAACTGTATTGAACACAAAGGGAGTTATGGGTCAAAATGAACTTTTTCAATGTTATACACTCTTGTTTTAAATTTAGAAAAGTTTGGTGAGGTAATTCATTTTAAAACGCCTAAATTGATGGAGTGCAGTGAAAATCACTGGCCTTTCTCATCAGTTAATGTTTCATTAACTCGAGGAATCCGAAGCCTGTAGTGACAGCTGGTGTAAGTACTCATTTTTGCATATATTATTAACGCGACTATCATGCCAAATCCATTCATTTTTAATGATTTCCCCTCTGACTTCACTTGTTCGGTGGGGAAGAATAACTGCTGCCAGTAGTTTTGAATTTGATCCAATAAATGTAAAGACGGTTTCCTGTCGGGATTTAGCATATGTAAATTTTGTGCGTCGTTTCAAAATTTTGACGTGCGGAGTCTGACACTGTGACGCTGACTTCTATCAAGGATCCAGCTGCACTTCCACCTCCAGCTACCTTGAACGAAATTAAAGGGACTTTGCGCATGAGTCTGAAAGAATGTCGCAATGAACCCATGTTTGTCGCTTATCATTTTGTTGCAGAAGCATTGTTGTAGCTGTCAGCCACTTATTGTAACTTTGCCCTGCAAACCGTGATCTGCTCTGTGACAAGACGTGTGTCAAGCGAGAGTTCCTTTGAATACGGCCCACATCTTTAACGGAATAAACAGCCTTAGTCGGGGTACGGGAGGGGAGGAATCTGTTCTTCGTGAAGGCAAAGTACAACGCTGCTTTGGTAGAGGAAAGAACCTTGGACAGCCGGTGTGCTGCAGTCGCGGTGTGCGGTGCCCTAACCTGGATTAGGAGCAGTGCCGAAGTGTGCGGTATTGTCGTGGCCATCACGACCGTCATGATTTAACTGGAAGGGATGGTTTTCCTGCAGCCTCTGCGGCCCAGTTCATTCCCCGCTGTGATTGGTTTAGACTCGTAGGCCGGTTCTGGTGCAGCGGTAGATACTAGATACTAGTCTCGGATGCATCAGACAGCTGGCGAGATGGAGGAATAGCTGTTCGGTACGGTTTCTGCTTCTGCTCTGAAGGAAGTGAGCTGGTGCATTTTCAGCTTTTAAGGGGCTCAAACACCCCCCATCGAAACGCAGAGGAAGATTCGTCACGGGTCAGTTTAAAACGGCAACAAACGGCAGCCCTATTTCTGGGAAACATTCTTGTAGATTTTTCAGTCTCTGAACAGTTGACCTTTAGCTGAAACAGGGTTTTTCTGGGAATGCAGTTAAATCTTGGCTGTGTTCTCTAAGTATGGTGGTCTCCATGGCATTTTACAGATTTGGGCTCTACAGGATGCGATGGACGAAGCAGAAAAGTGAAAACGTTTTGGACAAGTGGAAGCTTTTCCGCTGGAAAATGTGCGTTGCCTGTGGATGAGATTATATTTTCTTTGAAATCGACAGGTTTTTTTTTTTTTTTTTGCTTTCAAATCCTTAGCCCACAAATGTTAATGTTGGCGGTCAGCTCGTTTCTGTCAGGCAGAGGCTATATCCCTGAGACTCCACACACCAGACTTGAACCTGCAACCTCCCATCAAAGGAGCAACCATGCCAGTCAGCAGCTTGGGTATCAACTCGACGCATTGGCCATTCTCCCCGTGGAAGCGTTTGTGTGGCTTTCTCGTCATGTGAAGTTGGAGAGCTTTTGGCACGGACACGTACGATGGTTTATCTTTTCTTTTCCTTTTTTTTGGTAGAGCAAATGGGAGTTCCAAAACAATGCCTTGCACGCGTGTAATTCCCTGAGTGTGGGACGGACCGATGCGTGGTGTTACGACCTGGTCTTGGGTCAGACCGTAACAGGGTGAATGATAAGGACAATCAGTGGGGAATGAGTAAAGGACATGTACTGCAAACTGACCAGTAGCTCCAGTCCCTGTTTGCCTATCCAAATCTAGGGTACTGGGCACGGGGCGAATTTGAGCACTGAGATTCGGACAGCTAGTCGGTAGTCTGAAACCAAAAGTCCGAATGGCGTATCCCCCAATGTAGACTTAAAAGTCCTCCCGCAGTACCTTTAAATAATAAAGGGAAAATACCAAAGCAGAATGACAAGGTTTGTGTCCTGATGGAAGGCTTTGCAGTCCAGCTGGGAACACGCTAACTAACCGGAGCGCTGTACAGCGAGCGAAGGGCAACACGACGGTCGAGAACGGTCAAACCCAAAATACGATCCGCAAACAAAGCGAAGCAGCTAGGCGAGAATTGGACTCGAGTAAGAGAGCGAATGGTCAGAACACCACAGAATCACGGGGCAAACGGACTAGAAGGGCTAAGGATACGAAAATAGGGTCGAATACGCAGAGTCGAACAAAGCGGTCGCCGTACACAACACTCCAAGCGCGAGTTCGATTAGCACGTCTCTACCGGCGAGTGGCAAAAGGCGGCCGAGTAACCGGAGACGGAGACGGCCAATCAGACGACGAACCGCGAAGAGAAACCGCACAAAACGCAACCGAGACGAGTGTAAACAGCTTACGGCGGGGGCTGTGACCGCGGAGTGGGGAGTGGGGGGGGGGGGGGGGGGGGGGGGGGATCTGGGCGCGTAAGCGGAAAGGAATTTTTGTGCGCTGGAGGCTTGAGTGAGGCGCGCGGTGTTCCCGCGTGCTCCGACACGCTCCCCCCCGCCCCGGCGCGGCGTCCCCGCGTGCTCCGACACGCTCCCCACCGCGCGAGCCCCCTCACCTTCCGCAGCCGCGCTGCTCCAGACTCTCTCCTAACCCTAACCCCCTCCCCTTCCGCAGCCGCGCGGCGTCCGCGCGTCTCGATCACGCCAACCGCCCCGACCGCCTCTTTAAGTCCGCTGCGGCTGGAGGTGGCCCCGCCCACCAGCCCGTCCCCATACAGCGTGTATGCCGTGTTCCAGTGTGGCGCGGGCCAGTGAACGGAGGGCTGGTTTTTTCCCCAGGGAACATGCAGCGGAGGTGGACACAACCCCCCCTCCCAGTGCATGTCAGATTGACGGTCGAGCCGTACCGGGTCTCACTGGAAGCGGCTGAGCGTGAGCTTGCTGAAGCCACCTGATGCTGTGCATTCAGTACAGCAGTTAGGCCTGGAATGGCTTTGGCTCATAGTGCTGCACCTTGTCAGGATTATTCCGGTCCCCGGACAGGAAGGTCGCAGCAGCGTACAGCTCTAACTGATATCCGTGCACTGTCGCCTCGTTTTAGGGGCCGTTGTGGGGGTGGCGGTAGCATAGACCGCTGCTTGAGCTCGTTTTCGCGGTTTATCTGTTTGTCCCGGGGGGCGGCGGTGAGGGTAACGACGGTCGTTTTGGAGTCAGACCCGCTGCTCCACACGCTCTTCTCACAGGGGCGGCCAGGGAGAGTGTCGGTGCTCCCCCCCCCATCCCCCGCCCCCTTTTCCCCCCGGAGCAGGAAACCAACCACTGTCCCGTGTGGCTCTCCCAGGAGACAGCGGGAAGGTGACGACGGTGGTGGCCACGCCCGGCCAGGGCCCGGACCGCCCGCAGGAGGTGTCCTACACGGACATCAAGGTGATCGGGAACGGCTCCTTCGGCGTGGTGTACCAGGCGCGCCTCATCGAGAGCCAGGAGATGGTGGCCATCAAGAAGGTTCTGCAGGACAAGAGGTTCAAGGTAAAAATTAAATAAAAAAAAGTCACACCACACACTGCTGTTGCACTGTATAACGCTGCCTGTAGTAGGGGTGTGATGGTACAGAAAAAATCATACCTCATACCTCGGTTTTGACTTCCTGGTTCAGTGCATTTTCGATACGGCAGGAAAAATAGATGTTAAATTGCTTCTCGTTCAGTATGAAAATGTGAACAATGGGCATCATTTCTTGCTGAACGAAATAAGGCACAGCAATGCCAAGTCATCGGGGGGGAACTTTGACAACTTCTGCTCACCTAAACCGCTTTGCACAGGCAAGGCTGTAATTGAAGGGGTTGCAGTGCACACTAAACTGGAAGTCCCCTACAGAGCAGTTTGGTATGAATTGTGCTGTTACACCCCTAGGTTATAGCCTGGCAACCCCACTTACCTGCGTACCAGTTTGTGTACTCACTTTACTGACAGGTGACCAGTTGTTCGTGGGCACCATGGTTGTGTTTCTATTGATTGTGCGGCTCCCTCTGCCTCTTTACCAGCCGCGGTCTGAGTACGGTCGACTCACGCTGCTTTTCCCGGAGTCTTGATCTCCGGCACGTCTTCGGGGTAATGCGCCTTAAGCCTGCAGCTCGGTCCCGAAGGTCCTTAACAGGATTTCAGACCGGCGGCCGCTAGCCGAACGAAAAGCTCAGTGTCATTCCCCTCCGGCCGCACCTTCGCGCTGCTGGCGCGGTGACAGGCGACACGATCCTTTTATCCTCTGACCGCGGTCGGTGATGACTCAGTCGGCTCGGTCTCCAGGTCCGGCGCTGCCGGTGCCTGTCAGAAACCGCCGCTCTGTACGAGTATGCCTCTCTGTTTGTGATGAGTAATTCTGTGTGGCCGACGCCGCACCTCAGGTAAGGTAAGAGACGTTCCCCTAACACTTAGAGAACGTGGAGTTTTGGAGTGCGCCCTGCAGATTCGGTTTGAGTGTTAGAATATGCCCGTTGTGTTGTTTTATACTTTATCAGCTAGTTAGTTCCGAAAGTTCTACAAAGTAGTGTCTGCCGTTTAATTATAGCGCAAAAACGACACGAACCGCATTCTTGTGCTAACTCGTGTTTGACAGAAGTGGCGGATAAAGGCCCGTAATTGAAAGCTCGGGAGTAGCGCCGGGCGCTAAAATCGATAGCGGCTCTGGTGTGGATCCCCGCGCGGAACCGCGGTTAACCCTTTCCTCTCCCCCTGACCTGTGTCTTTCAGAACCGCGAGCTGCAGATCATGCGGAAGCTGGACCACTGCAACATCGTGAGGCTACGCTACTTCTTCTACTCCAGCGGCGAGAAGGTGCCGTGCCAGCGGCCGCTCTCCCACACCTCGCTTTTGAATGTCAGAGCTTTATTGATGCACGTTGAGTCGCAGGCAGCGGTGTAGATAGGCCACGTGAGATGAGTGATATGCCAGGCCCCCCCTGCTCAGGAAAGGGAGTGTCACGTAGTGGTGTACCATCCTCTTATCCATCACCCGTGCCTCGTTTCAGTACGGTAGTCAGTCCGATATGGAGGACGTCTTTGAAAGGGATAAGAAGTGAACCTTCCTTTGCAGTCGTTGCTCAGCTGTGAGTGTCTTGGGAAGACGGGGAAACCCAGGGACTTGGCTGTGCATAGCAGATGCAGTCGCTGACCTAATTACATCTGCTTGTGTCGTCCAGTCCGTTTCCCTTTCATTCTCAGATTTGATGTCTTTTCCACCTCCTGTTGCATGGCAAAAACAAATTCAGAACAGCCCGGTACCCTTGTTTCTGTGTGGCTTGTTCTGTTCTGATTTGGTTTCTTGTTTTAAGTTTTTTTCGGTTGAGTACGTTTGTTCTCCTTCTGACGCCGTCCCTCCTGACTGCGTCCCCCCCCTGTGGTCTTCCTCAGAAGGACGAGGTGTACCTGAACCTGGTGCTGGACTTTGTCCCGGAGACAGTGTACAGGGTGGCCCGGCACTTCAACAAGGCCAAGACCACCATTCCCATCATCTACGTCAAGGTACTCGCCCCCAGCCCCCCCCCCCTCCGCCTCCCCTCTGGCTATCTTCCGTCTCTCGCTATCCGCCTCTTTTCATCCTGCTATCACCTCCCCCCCACCCCCCCAATCACTTTATTCTTTTGGTTTTATCCTCCTTGTGTCTCCTGAGTCCAAGCCCCCCCCCCCCCCCCCCCCCTCCACACCCGGAGGAAGCACAGGCACCGCTCCGTTGAAACAACGTTATTCGCCGACTCTTCTGGCCGTGCGCCGTTCGCTAAACGCCACTTATTCCCCCCCCCCGGCCTCCGCAGGGCCTAATGAATTCGATTCGGCCGGGGGGAGCGCGGGGGCGGGGCGATCAAAGGCGGCCCTGAATAGAGAGCGGGAGTCGGCCGGTGAACGCGAAACGCGGGGCGGCGAAGAATGGGCTTCTTCAACCGGAGCGTCTAATGGCAGCGCTTTGTAATCCCCCCCCCCTCGCCGCCTCTTTGATCCTTAATTAGACGGCACGATAAAGCCGGGAGAGGTATCGGCGGAGCGACTCGCCGTGGCTGTTTTGCTCCGTAGCCTTGCGTAGGAGGACGGTGCGCCGGAGGTGATCCCTCGCACGGTTGAGCAGAGCATTACTGCCGGGGTCCTTGGCCTTCCGCTAACGCTAACGGCCTGCTTCTTATATAGCGCCTTTTGGCCGAGGCTTTACGAGGCGTGCTGTGATGAAGGGGTTAAGTGACGCCGCGGCGGCGTTGAGTAGCGTTCTCCCCAGCGGAGCACGGCGTTTTCCGCAGGGGCTTGAGGGTCTGCGCTTCCGTAGCGCCCAGAGTCGATTCGGTGGGAGAGTTTGATCGGCGGTTGATTAGCCGGCCTGATTGAGAGAGCCGGTTTGAGGACGTGTCCGAGAGCAGGCGGGACACGCACACACACAGATATACAGACACACATGCACATAGACACAGACACGCACACACAGATGTACAGACACACATGCACATAGACACAGACACACACACACACAGACAAGCACACAAAAGCACGCACCCAAGTACTGACTGGGTTTGAGGATAACGTTCACTTTCGAGCAGATTTAAAAGTGGTAGGCTATATAGTAGTAGCTGGGTTAAGAGATCGCAGTTTTAGCAGGTCCGTCCGGTAGGTTCTTGAATTAACGCGTGCGTGCCAGAAGAGCCGCTGAGACCTGGTCCAGACGGCGTTGAGCGTCAGAGAACGCGGC
>NC_049201.1:72977594-73020094 GCF_013347855.1 Anguilla anguilla
GTGTGAGTGTGTGAGTGAGTGAGTGAGTGTGTGAGTGTGTGTGAGTGTGTGAGTGTGTGAGTGTGTGAGTGTGTGTGTGTGTGAGTGTGTGTGAGTGTGTGAGTGAGTGAGTGTGTGAGTGTGTGAGTGTGAGTGTGTGTGAGTGTGTGAGTGTGTGAGTGTGTGAGTGTGTGAGTGAGTGAGTGAGTGAGTGTGTGAGTGTGTGAGTGTGTGAGTGTGTGTGAGTGAGTGTGTGAGTGTGTGAGTGTGTGAGTGTGTGAGTGTGTGTGTGTGAGTGTGTGAGTGAGTGTGTGAGTGTGTGAGTGTGTGAGTGTGTGTGTGTGTGTGAGTGAGTGTGTGAGTGTGTGAGTGTGTGAGTGTGTGTGTGTGAGTGTGTGAGTGTGTGTGTGTGTCTGCGCAGTGGGCTTACAGAGCGCTCCGTTGCTTCGGCAGGTGTATATGTACCAGCTGTTCCGCAGCCTGGCGTACATCCATTCCCAGGGGGTCTGTCACAGGGACATCAAGCCCCAGAACCTGCTGGTGGACCCCGAGACCGCCATTCTCAAGCTGTGCGACTTCGGGAGGTGAGTCTGTGTGTCCGTCCGTCCGTCCGTCTGTCTGTACGTCTGTCTGTCTGTACGTCTGTCAATCCCCTCCCCCCCCCCCCCCTCCCCAAAACGACAGAGAACATTTACAGCCTCCAAAATGGCAGCTTTAAAGCCTTTGCTCGCTTAGCGCTTGAAGCCGATGCCTAAATGGCGGTTAGTCTCAGATACGCTTTTTACGATGCACTTTGCGGAGCCGCTGTCTGCCCGCCCCTGTGACAGCTTTACGCGCGCGCAGTAAAGCTGCGGGTTCGAGGAGCGTAAAGGTGGCCCTCGGTGCGATGGAGAGTTAGGGGGGCGCGCCGGGGCCGCTGTCAGGAGCCGTTAAGCAGCTGCCGAATCGGAGGCTTCCGAAATGTTGGCGGGAGCCAGCGGGAGGTGGGGGGGGGGGGGGCGGGGGCGGACATCTTTCAAACTGAAGTGGAAAGTGCCTGTCCCCAGTCTCGCGTCTGTCCAGGTTCCTTCCCAGATGTCTTCCCGCTGGTGATTTGTTTTTTTTAAACCCCCTTGCTTGCCTTTTGGGCATTCAGACTTTCTCTTGCCCACTTTTCCTATTTCCCGTGTTTCTGTGAAGTGTCTTTGTGACGGCGTCTGTGTAAAAAGTGCTATGCAGATTAAATAAAATTGAATTGAAGTGACGGTGGTTCCGATAGTGCCTCAAAAGAGCCACCCCTCCCCCCCGTCTGCCCCACCCCTCCCTTTCTCTGCCCCACCCCTCCCTCTCGCTGCCCTAACTTTTTGCCCCACCCCTCCCTCTCTCTGCCCCACCCCTCCCTCTCGCTGCCCTAACTTTCTGCCCCACCCCTCCCTCTCTCTGCCCCACCCCCCCCTCTCTCTGCCCTACCCCTCTGCCCCCCCCCTCCCTCTCTCTGCCCCCCCCTCCCCCCCCCCCCCCGCCCCGCCTCTGACTCACAGTCAGCCCGTGGGCTCATTACTCATTGATGGAGGGCCGTTAATCACTGTCCACTTGCGCTGGTTTCCTGTTTCATGTTTCACTATTTGCTGAGCGCGTGCCGCTGCTGAACCGTTTTTAAACGCGCGGCCATGGCGATGGCGGCTAACGGTCTCGTGTTGCTCTGTCGGAATGAGAGCGGGCCCGGTCAGCTGAAACATCAATTTCACGTTGTATAGTTGTCAGCCTCCCATTATGCACATATATACACATATGCGTGCGCACACACATGCGCATACACACACACACACACACACACACACACACCCCATTACTTGCCTTGTCAGGGCTTCACGCTAGCACTTTTTCCAAGGGGCACATGTACTGCTACGTTGCAAAATTTAGGAGCGCACTAATGCAGCGAATGTGCTCCTAAATAATTTTTTTCGACTAGCACACATCAAATTTCAGGAGCAGATTCCCTGTTTTTCATGCGTCTGAGAAAATGGAGTAGAAACTTTAGAGCAAAAATGTTTGTCGTTTACATACCTGGTAAATACCTATGTGAAATACCTGGTGCACAGATGAATGGTTGTGAGGGGCATGTAGAACTCTTGGTTCGATTCTTCGCTGACATGTCCTTCCTGTCTGTCCCTGCGTCCGTGTGTCCGTCCGCGCGCGCAGTGCGAAGCAGCTGGTGCGGGGCGAGCCCAACGTGTCCTACATCTGCTCGCGGTACTACCGCGCCCCCGAGCTCATCTTCGGCGCCACCGACTACACCTCCAACATCGACATCTGGTCCGCCGGCTGCGTGCTGGCCGAGCTGCTGCTGGGCCAGCCCATCTTCCCCGGGGACAGCGGCGTGGACCAGCTGGTGGAGATCATCAAGGTGAGGGAGGCCCGGGCTGAGGGGGGGGGGGGGGGTGATTCGCGCTGTCCTGTCTCAGGAGTCACGTGACCTAGCCACCCTTAAGCGACGTGTCCCCTCGCGTCTGCACACGTGCGAGTTTGACCCCCCCCCGATGTTCTTCTCCCCCCCCTCGCTTCTCTTCCAGGTCCTGGGGACCCCGACGCGGGAACAGATCCGTGAGATGAACCCCAACTACACAGAGTTCAAATTCCCACAGATCAAAGCACACCCCTGGACGAAGGTGCGTCGCTGACAAACGGCGAATGCGTATTTCGAAAACTTATTTCACTTCTCGGTGCGGCAGTACATCTCCAGTCGTACCTTCTGACGCGTTTTAACAGAGAATGCAGCTGTAGTGTAAATGTTGTACGCGTGTCACCGTTCTGCTGTTCTCAAGCCCCCCCCCTTTAAAAAAGAGGCTTTTTTTTTTTTTTTTCCCTCTGTCACAGTTTTGTAAATTCTCACATGCAGTTGTGAATGCAGATAGGTCTCATTTGCACCTCCCCTTGTCTTCTTGCCTCTTTTTTAAAGGGGGGGTGGGGGTGTCCGTTTCACTGAAGGTTGTCAGTGAAATTGTAGCAGTGCTAGTAATCACACTAGTTCCTGTGTAAGCGGTTGCGTAGATTTTACTTCTCGGTCCGTCTGTCAGAACTCGCGCCTTTACTTTGAAAGAATGTGGCCTAGTGTGGGGGTGGGGTGGGGTGTAAGTGGGGCCGGAGGTGAGTTGGGGGGCAGCGCTGGAATTTTACACTGCGCTAATGAGCACTGCGTAGTGACGCTGTTCCGGAAGGTTCTGCGGTCCGCGCTCACCCCGTCCTGCCTGCCTGCCTGCGCAGGTGTTCAAGCCCCGCACCCCTCCGGAGGCCATCGCCCTCTGCTCGCGGCTGCTGGAGTACACGCCCGTCACGCGGCTGTCGCCCCTGGAGGCCTGCGCCCACCCCTTCTTCGATGAGCTGCGCCAGCCCGGTGCCCGCCTGCCCAGCGGCCGAGACCTGCCCCTGCTCTTCAACTTCAGCCCCGTGGGTCAGTCTGCCCCCTCCGCCCGGGCCCTGTGGCAGAGCGCTGAATCAGCACTGTGCTCTACCGTCCCTGCATTACACTGAATCAACACTACCATCTCTCTGTTATCACTGCATTACACTGAATCAACACTACCATCTCTCTGTTATCACTGCATTACACTGAATCAACACTACCATCTCTCTGTTATCACTGCATTACACTGAATCAACACTACCATCTCTCTGTTATCACTGCATTACACTGAATCAACACTACCATCTCTCTGTTATCACTGCATTACACTGAATCAGCACTACCATCTCTCTGTTATCACTGCATTACACTGAATCAGCACTACCATCTCTCTGTTATCACTGCATTACACTGAATCAGCACTACCATCTCTCTGTTATCACTGCATTACACTGAATCAGCTCTACCATCTCTCTGTTATCACTGCATTACACTGAATCAGCTCTACCATCTCTCTGTTATCACTGCATTACACTGAATCAGCTCTACCATCTCTCTGTTATCACTGCATTACACTGAATCAGCTCTACCATCTCTCTGTTATCACTGTATCACACTGAATCAACACTACCATCTCTCTGTTATCACTGTATCACACTGAATCAACACTACCATCTCTCTGTTATCACTGTATCACACTGAATCAACACTACCATCTCTCTGTTATCACTGTATCACACTGAATCAACACTACCATCTCTCTGTTATCACTGCATTACACTCAATCAACACTACCATTTCTACCATCTCTCTGTTATCACTGCATTACACTCAATCAACACTACCATCTTTACCATCTCTACCATCTCTGTTATCACTGTATCACACTGAATCAACACTACCATCTCTACCATCTCTCTTATCACTGTATCACACTGAATCAACACTACCATCTTTACCATCTCTACCATCTCTGTTATCACTGTATCACACTGAATCAGCACTACCATCTCTACCATCTCTACCATCTCTGTGTTATCACTGCATTATACTGAATCAACACTACCATCTCTACCATCTCTCTGTTATCACTATCACACTGAATCAACACTACCATCTTTACCATCTCTACCATCTCTCTGTTATCACTGCATTACACTGAATCAACACTACCATCTCTACCATCTCTCTGTTATCACTGTATCACACTGAATCAGCACTACCATCTTTACCATCTCTACCATCTCTCTGTTATCACTGCATTATACTGAATCAACACTACCATCTTTACCATCTCTACCATCTCTCTGTTATCACTGTATCACACTGAATCAGCACTGCCATCTTTACCATCTCTACCATCTCTCTGTTATCACTATCACACTGAATCAACACTACCATCTTTACCATCTCTACCATCTCTGTTATCACTGCATTACACTGAATCAGCACTGCCATCTCTACCATATCTCTGTTATCACTGTATCACACTGAATCAGCACTACCATCTTTACCATCTATACCAGCTCTCTGTTATCACTATCACACTGAATCAGCACTACCATCTTTACCATCTATACCAGCTCTCTGTTATCACTATCACACTGAATCAACACTACCATCTTTACCATCTCTGTTATCACTGCATTACACTGAATCAGCACTACCATCTTTACCATCTATACCATCTCTCTGTTATAACTGCATTACACTGAATCAGCACTGCCATCTCTACCATCTATACCATCTCTGTTATCACTGTATCACACTGAATCAGCACTACCATCTTTACCATCTATACCATCTCTCTGTTATAACTGCATTACACTGAATCAACACTACCATCTTTACCATCTCTACCATCTCTGTTATCACTGTATCACACTGAATCAGCACTACCATCTTTACCATCTCTACCATCTCTGTTATCACTGCATTACGCTGAATCAGCACTACCATCTCGACATTGTTCTAGACATGAATCGACACTATACTCTGTTTACCATCACTCCACTGTCTCACTGTGTTAACGCTATACTCTCATTGTATTCCAATTCCATACTCGCAGTCACACTGTACCCTCTCTGTCAGCACTTTGCTTGCGCTCTTTTGCAGTGTACTCTCTCAGCAGACAGTCACTGTACTCTGCTGCAGTCCACTGTATTGTGTTTAATTGAATGTACATACGTTTCTCATGAATTGGTGTTCGCGCTGGTACAAAAGGCATGTAAATAGAAATGATTATTACACTGGCTGGTTTAAAATGTCACCTGGTTACTATTGCAGAATAAATATCTGCCTGACGGGTGTGTACAGAATAGAGAGCAGGGCTCTTTCTTATTTCCTTTGGTCTCATAATGCTGCATTGGTGAACCGCGCTCTAGTGTGATGTATGAAAGTCAATTATTCATCTTCTCATCGGTCCTGTACTGTATTCCAGTGAACAGAGTCAGAGTGTCCTTCAAAATTGCAATTTTTGATCTTCAGTGTTGATGTTTTTTTCGACTCGTAGAAAAGCAGAGGAATTGAAAATGGCGGTAGTGCTGTAAGGACGATGCCCGCCGTGTCGATGAAGCGCGGCTCGCTGCCCGCTCTGTCTGTCTGTGTCTGTCTGTCTGTCGGTTTCTCTGCGGTCTGTGCGTTAACCTCTGTCCCCCCCCCCCCCTCATCTGTCTGTCCCTCAGAGCTGTCCATCCAGCCCCAGCTGAATTCCACGCTCATTCCTCCTCACACCCGCGCGCAGACATCGCCCGCCTCGCACGGTACGTCCCGCACCGATCACGCCGCGCGGTTACTGCGCTGCTCCTGGGTTCTGTAGTTTTTCAGATGCCGGTTTGCACACCTTCCTGTAGTTTCCTGAGAATTCCGAACGAATCCTGATAATTGACCGAGACCTGCATTTTTGTCTGTCAAATTTTGTTTGCAGTATTGGTGAAATTCTATGATTCTTTAAAAAAAAAAAAAAATTCAGTTAATCTGCAGGGATTGTGCTGCTCTCTGAATTTCAAATAAGGTTTCAAATGAGTTATCAGGGGAAAATACAAATTATATGACTGCCTTTGAGCTTGCTTTGCATTAAACGCCCCGCTATACTGTGGTTGGTTGCAGGATGAAAACCTAATATTACTCAGAACTTTACGTTATAAAGATTAGTGCCCATGAACATTGGGCAGGGCAGGTCACATTTTTCTGGTTACCTACGGTGTTATGCACCCCCAACCCAACCCACCCCCCTCCCTCCTGAGTTGCCCTGCCTCCACTTCCACACTTGCGATTGCAACCTTGCTGTTGGGCTGCGGTTTGAGTTTGGTCATTTTTAGTGAACTCGTCTGCTGGACCGTGGGCATTTGGCAATCAGCCCCACAGATGTACTTTCACACTTAATGCACTTAGTCAAAGGAATATACGCATTTCAGGGAATTACGCCATCGACAGAGAGGTTTTAAATTGGCACTGATGTAAATTGCACCACTAACCTGTTTATTTGCAGTGCTGCAGAATGACTTTGCAGATTTAGCTTTCGCCTTGTCCAAAGCAGGAAGTTGTGTGTATGAAAATGGGGCAACCTGTCGATTGAGAACTGACTTCTGTCATCATGAACATGCCTAGGTGAATGAAGCAAAGTGTTAGAATATTCTAGTAAATCGATCTAAAATGCTTGGCTCACAGTTCTTTCTTTAAGAAGTCAACCATGAGCCAGTCAGACTCATTAATAGTTTTACCTTTTGTAGAACTCATTTTGTTAAAGTATTACATTTCCCGAAATATTTTATGCTTATATTTCGTATTTGCAATTGTCAATGTATGGGATTGTTTCTTAAACTCCATGATAAAATTGTGTTGAAGTGTGTTCTTTCCACAAGAGGGCAGTATATAGTCTTTTTTTTTGTGTATAATCCTAAAAAACATTTAAGCACTTAAGACAGAATGAACAGCACAGCTGAAGGCTGAAGGGGGGGGGGGGGTGGGGGCAGAAACACACTCAGAGTATCTGACACACGCGCTGGCGCTTTACCCTTGAGCGGGGCATTTAGCCTGAAGTGTTTGAGTAAATATCCGGCAGTTTGAGGGGATTTTGTGTGTGGAGGGTGTAAGCTGCGCTCAGTCGCTCTGGATAAGAGCTTCTGCTGAATGCCTAAATGAAAAGTGTGGATTAAGTGCATCATTTTGGCTTTTATTTTGGCATAACAACACTGGAGCTTTTCTCTGTCGCTGTTTTATTGAACTTTAATGTGCTCTGCACTGTTGTCTATAGCAGATGGCTCCTGTGATTTTGCTTTTAATTATCATCATCATTATTATTTTATTATTATTCTTTTCTGTTTGGGGACTAATCTGGCTCATTTTATTGTCTGTTGGTGGAACCATGGGTAAGCAGAGTGCTCTGAACCATCCCCTTAGCATCTACAGTGAACAGTGCCTTTAAACCAAGCCTGATAGTGCTTTGCTCAGTGAACATAATTTCTGATTTCTGTTTGTCTTTCTCTCCAGCAGAGGGCAGTGTGTCAGACAGCCCAGCCCAGCCAAGCTCAGCACCTGGAACTCTCAACAACAGCACCTGAACACCCACCCCTCTGTCTGTCTGTTGGCCCCCTCCCCTCTTCCCTACTCCTCTTCCTCTCCTCCCACCATTATTGGCTCCAAACTGTAGTCAACTGATGTACACACACACACACACACACACACACATTTTACGGCTCACACATTTAATTGTATTTGAAAGTTCCAGTCAGTCCAGCCTTACCCTTCGGTAGTTGGAAAATCAGCTGGTACGCAGTCTATTCGTGTTGTGCAGCAGGGTATAAATGGGAGTTTCACTGCATCTGCATTGACTCCTGTAAGGTCAGTATAGATGACGTACAGGCTCGATCGACTGAGGTCCCGTGTCTTGTCCAGTACTTGACAAACGTCATAGTAAAGCCTGGCCAGTTTAGTCAACCTGTCATGTTCCTGGCAAAGGTAACGTGTGATGTGATAATTTCATTGTCAGGGGAGATTAAGGGGTAGGTTGTCTGTATAATAATCTTGATTTTTTGATTTTATCTTTTTTTTTTTGTTTTGTTTTTAGTGTTTATTTATTTGAATTTCCAGAGTTTTTATGATGACGGAAAAAACATTGCTCTGACAGTGTATATATAAATGGGGTTAAATGTCCTTGAATTTATAGCGTAGACTGACAGTAATCACTTTTTCCAGAGGTCTTAAAACGTGCTCGTCGGGCATGTCTGGGCTCTGGGCCAACGCTCCCACCTGCTGGTGGATCTTGGTACTAATCAGAAAAATCCTCAAAATCCGTTCGCGCAGATGGCTTCATTGTCTGGATTAATGTTTCTTTACAGCAAGATCGGCTTCTTTCTGCAGTTAGGCAGTTCTGTGTTTGAGCTCTCTGGGGCTTGAGAAGGGGGGGCATTGTGGGGGTCTTCAGCTACTGAATCAGTATATCGCTTCACGTCTCAGTCAGATCTTAAAATGCCCCCCCCCCCCCCTCGCTGTTCTCCGTACCATGAGAATAAACATTAGATAAGGTCATTTGGTTCTGCATGTAAATGGAAAAGAAAGTTTGTGGTTTTATACTTTTTATATTAAATTATAGAAAAATTGCAACAAAAATGATGAAACGGCTGTTTTGTTTCTTTTTCTTATTTTACTTGTACATTTATTTATTTTTATTTTTGATAGGGGATTTTAGAGGTTTTACTCTTGGCCAGAGGTGGGGGGTGTGAAATCATTAGTCATATAGGTGTCGAGTGTCCCTTTGGCTGCTACCCAACTGAATAAATCTGGTTCAGCTTTGAAAATGTTAATGTGCAAGTCTTAATGTTCACAATTTTAAGGAGGGACCTTTTCAAAATCGAGAAGCGCACATTCGTTTTATGTTCATGTCTGCTGGTGTGTGTGTGTACACGCATCGAAGTCACTGAAGCAGAAAACGCAAATATTGTCGAAACATTTCTTGGCTTTGCGACTGCAGTCGCAGGGAGGCTGAGAGGAATGGAAGTGGTTCATCTTGTGTGGTCTGGAAAGTTTATAAATTGTATTGTCCACTAGGATGCTGGGTCCTTTTTGGAAAGCGGTCGAAGCTGTGTTTGAAATGGTATAAAATAGTTTTTTTTTTTAACAGCAGTTTCACAACGTTGACTGGCAGGGCATGGTATTGCATGGTGATGACTGTCATCTCGCCTCATTCACTTAAAAGCACTCCCTTTCTCTCTCATTTGCATGCACCCGGTTTGGCTTTCTGCCTTTTCATTGGTTGGCTTCCTTGCACGCACCGGACGAGTCGCCAGTTCGCCAGACGCACGGCAGCTTGCAGGCAGATGTTTCTCCAGCTCTGGCTGCAGCACCTCTGCTCGTAAAGTGTAGCTATGTGTTGACGTATTGGTTTAGTAGGGGAGATTTGTGTTTGATGTGACCAGGTGCGGCAAAGTTGGAGTTCCCATCTCAAGGTCACAAAGTGCTGTTTGTCACATTTTCATCCAGTCTAAATTTATTTTATTTTTTTTTCCCCTGCCTGGATGCACATTGGCTCTGCATGTCATGGTGTGTGCCTGTGTACGTGTTTGTGCGTTTGCGCGCGTGCGAGGGGAGGTGTGGAGGCTTCATGTACTGTAAATGAGTTGTAGTGTACCGCATGACTGTGGTGTCCCGAGTGTACTTGTGTGTTTGTAGATCTTAATCGCTCACTTAAAGAACTTTTTTTTTTTTTTTGGTTGGGGAAAAAATGCACTCGACTGCTACCCTGATCGCCGTGGTTTCGGTCATTAGAACTTCCAAACATATAATTACATGTTTTCTGGTTCACTGCTAGCTACTACAGTCCCCTAGCCCTCCTCCCACTCACACACCGCACAGATGGATCAACAGGCTAAATAACCTCAAACTGTTTTGGAGCCCCCCCACCCCACCCCCTTTCCCTTCCTCTCCTCTGACCCCCCCCCCCCCCCCCTTACTATAGCTAACCTGTAAATATCGACTACTTTTATTTTATTTTATTTTTTGTTATTCTTGTTATTATATTGTTGTTCTTGTAATTTTCTTTTTCTTCGGCAGAGCAGAGCTGGCGTAACCGTGACCAGGCTCTCTCCCCTCAGTCCTGCAGTCTGTAAATACAGTTTTATTTCAAGACCTGGTTCAGCAGGGAAAAAACGAAACAAAATGTACTGTTTTTTTCTCTCCCTTCATTTCTCTCTGGTCATTCCCCCGTCCCCCCCCCCCCCCCCCCCCCCTTTAAATGTTATTGTGTTGCTTTTATTTATTGTGCTTCTGTTATAGGGTTGGGTAGGGGTAGGTTTAGAAAGCTTGCTTTTAAAATGTGCGACATCCAGAACTTTGGGATGGTCTCTTAAGCAAGAATCTGGCATTAGCAGGTAAACGCCATATGCATTCGGTGGAGCCATACGTATTATCTGTTTTAATGTGAAGGGAGCGTCAAATGGCTTTGGGATGCAGCTGCACATCTAAGTTGGATCTCCATGGAAACATCGATGGAAGCGGTGCGCTCAGCACGTGGACGCAGCTGAGCGGAGTGACAGTTGAACGGCCATCGCCTGTTGTTTTAGACTGTCCTGCTTCCCCGTCTCTTCTTCTCCACGTTGTTTCATGGTGTACGTGAATGCGGTGGTGCAGCCCTGTGTCAGGTGCTTTTTCGTGCGCGCGCGTGTGTGTCTGCCTGTGTATAAGCGAGAGAGAGTGTAAGCTGAATGTGTGCCGTGGGCGGGCGGGCGCTCTCCTGCGTACCGGTTAGTTCCTCTGATGTTTGACCCTTTGCTGTATCCCACCCAAATGAAGAAAATAAGTGTAAATGTTTTCTTTCAGCATATGTTATGGGTTGGTTTTAATTTGTCGCAATTGCATTTAACACCTGCTGCAGGTGTATTGATATGTCAGCAGGAGGAGCTGTTGTGGGAAGGGGTGTAGGGGAGAGAGAGGGAGGGAGAGAAACTGTGTTTTTGTTTGTTGGTATAAAAATAATTAAACTCATTAATAAAGTGATGAAACTGCTATGGGCCTTGGCCGGTGTGCGAGTTGTAATTTACACTGTAAGAATGTAGCCGATGGCAAACATGCACACATTTTCACTACAACACAATTTAGTTTTGGCAGGGAGTTTTAATAGGATGTTTAATTCTGAGTACAAAACGTGGAATATATAATATAACTATATAAAATAGAAGTAGCTGGGTGTTTTGAACGTTGATGCTATGAGATGAGAGGCAAAGGGGTAATACATTTTTAAAAGCAATTGCCTTTCAATATAACATTTTGCACTGAAGAAAGCCAGGTATTGTTTCAGATGGCCGGTTAAATGTTAACTGAACAACGATAGGCATTGACATAGCTGTGTTTTTGTGCACCTAACTTAAATTATTCGTACTAATGAATGGTATTCGGGACAGACAATGAACGCAAGTCTTATTTCAGCACTAACATGGCGGTGGCAGAAAGTCGCGCCATTTTGTGAGGCGTGAAGCAAGCTCCCAATCTCTGTAACGAGATTGCTAAATCATTGGGCGATTCAAAGGCGGCAAACAGCCAATCCTGCGCAACGTTACTAGAATGCCCGCCGTGGTTTTGACAGATTGAGCCTGAGCAGTTAGCGGGTGAGTAAAACTAGTTTGTTTTGTAATAGTTGAAAGATCTGTGATCAAATTGAATGGCATCATCTCACACACTCTATAATTTCAGCTGTAGTTTTTGACATAGCCATATTTTGTGAAAATATATCGTCGATAATATTCAATTTGATATTGCTAGCCTGTTAGCTAGCCATGCAAACCACAGGTATCTGCTCTACCAAAGATACTGTATAAAACCAAGATGGCGGACCCTGTACTTTAGATAGCAACAACGAAAGTTATATTCTTGCATGGTTACACCTAAAGTTTTTACCATTAGAACTTATTTATTGATGAGTTAAGCAACTACGCGGACTTCTCCGTCTGACCGGTAATGAAATTAACAGCGTATTATCATCTGTTTTAGTATCTTAATTTTGAAAGTTGTTTCAGACACCGGAATCGGTCGCTGTCGACGGTGTGAACTGCGTACCCTAAGAAGTTCCGGTGAAAAATGCTTCGCGTATAGCTGCTAGTTACAGCGAATATTGGTTATCATTGTTTCTTTATTAGACAGACGCGCGTATAGAGAGCAACTTGGAAAGCATATTTTGACTTGGGTTTCGACAGTAGGCAGGACGGGACAACAAAATATACATATCGAGCTATTTAATTTACGATGGATGAAATATGTAGGTAGCGACCTGGTTTGTCTCATAATCTTTGTGTTAAAGTAGGGGACATTAACGAGCTAGGTAGTGTAATGTTAACTGCCCGAAGAGGCCAGTTCTGCATTGCATCCTAAATGCTATTATATATTGTATATATTGTGTATTGAAACAAGGGATCATAGTTGCGCATTTCGAATGTGGCATCTAGGCATACTTTTCAGTTGTGAACTCAGCTTGTTATACGAATAATAATGTAACATATTAGCTACGTATATTTAGTTGTCATTTAGCATTTTCCCTAGATACGTATGAATAGTGCAGACATACTTGTTTTTAACATTGTTGGTGTGCGAATTTCAGATAATTTGAATAGGATATTGTATTTTGGCATACATTTCAATTGTGAAATCCGGTTGTTTCAAAATAAATTAGCTACATTTGTAGGTATATTTAATTTAGCATTTTCTCCTAAATACATCATATGAGAAGTGCATAGATTTGTTTTATTTATTTATTTATTTTTTTAACACTGACACATGGGCCAAAGCATCCTGTCACAGGCTTACCATGACAAGATATTTCACTCTCATTGAGTGCAGCAATTTCAATAGTACTGTTTTCAACGTTGACCTGATATGAAAGTCAGCAGAGAAGAACTGAAAAAGAACAGTTTTGTCTTCAGTATACAAAGACAAAACTATGTGTGAATTGGAGCATTACGTAATTTCCCATAGCGTTGGCCAAGGAGGGAGATTTGTAGCTGACAGGAACTGACTTGCAGAAATAGACACAATTCTTGATTATCTTACGCTGCTCTATAAGGAAAACAAAAAATGAAGTCCCATATCTGTATTTATTCAGAATTATTGGTCTGCATGGTTGGAAACAAGCTTTGTATTTTGTCAGTTACTCTGGATATATGCCTGAAAGTGTCTGCTAACAAAATAAATAGAAACATTAATATTCAGGCTGCAAGGCTAATAGCTCTCACACTGTTTTAAAACAAGTTGTTCTGATGATTATTGCCATCATTAGCAGTATTGCTTATGAACAAAGCTGTGTAGCTTGAATTTTGTTAGGTAACACTTTACAATAAGGTCACTTGAATTGGCATTACCTAATGCAGTTGTTTACATGAATTAATGATGCACAAATACATGAATTAAACATGAAATCGAGTTAGTTAACAAGTACATTAAGTAATGTATTTGTTAGATGATTATTAAAACATTATCAAAACATAGGATAAACGTAGTTTGTTATCCATTAACAAATACACAAACTGTTTTTGTAATCCAAATATGAACTGGCATTAACTAATGTAGTTGTTAGTTAACTACTACACTAAACAAAGCTGTACAGATTAACTTTTCAGTAGTTAGTCGTTAACAACTACATTAGTTAATTCCAATTCATGTAAGCTTATTGTTAATTGTTACTGAAAATTTTAAGCCCCAATATTTTAGCATAAGTTTTACACGTCTAGCGTCACATTGCAGAACTGCGGTATAGAACGTATTAGCTGCTGCTTGCAGACAGGACCACTGTGGGAATGTTTCTAGGTGCTTTAGGGAAGTGCTACCCGAATTGTGGTCCTGGACACGGAAGCCACTGGGGGGTTGGGGGAGAGGTTCATGTGCTTCGGAATAGGCCTATACAATATCAAAACTGACAACTTAGCCTGTGTAATTTACATCGCCATTCATACCAATGAAGTTGATTTGAGGTGTTAGAAACTCATTTGGGGGGGCTGCTGGGTGACTCACGGTTGTACTGGCGTCTGGTGTTGGATCCAGACTATGTCTGGTGTTGGATCCAGACTATGCCTGATGTTGGATCCAGACTGTGCCTGGTGTTGGATCCAGACTGTGCCTGGTGTTGGATCCAGACTGTGCCTGGTGTTGGATCCAGACTGTGCCGGTGTTGGATCCAGACTGTGCCGGTGTTGGATCCAGACTGTGCCTGGTGTTGGATCCAGACTGTGCCTGGTGTTGGATCCAGACTGTGCCTGGTGTTGGATCCAGACTGTGCTGGTGTTGGATCCAGACTATGCCTGATGTTGGATCCAGACTGTGCCTGGTGTTGGATCCAGACTGTGCCTGGTGTTGGATCCAGACTGTGCCCGGTGTTGGATCCAGACTGTGCCTGGTGTTGGATCCAGACTGTGCCCGGTGTTGGATCCAGACTGTGCCGGTGTTGGATCCAGGCTGTGCCAGTGTTGGATCCAGACTGTGCCTGGTGTTGGATCCAGACTGTGCCGGTGTTGGATCCAGACTGTGCCTGGTGTTGGATCCAGACTGTGCCTGGTGTTGGATCCAGACTGTGCCTGGTGTTGGATCCAGACTGTGCCGGTGTTGGATCCAGACTGTGCCTGGTATTGGATCCAGACTGTGCCGGTGTCGGCTATGGCTGGCTGCTCCGCTGAGCAGCACGTCGCTGGCCGCAGTCCACGTCTCATCAGGGACCAGTGACCCCTTCCGGTCAATTGGGTGCCCGCAGTCCGCTCAAAGCCGCCTCCTCTGACTCCGCTTTCTCTGAACGGGCGTAGAAAAAAAGCCCAAAATGGTGTTTGAACACATTAGGCCGCCCTTGATAAGGAGAGGGTCGCGGGAAATGCGTGTTCTCATTAAGCGGGTCGTCGGCTCAGAAGTCTGGGGTTGATTTTTCCGGCTCCTCTCTCCTCACCTCCGCCGCCCTCTGCGATTACTCACGGGGCTCTCTCTGCAGCAGCTGCTCTGCATTCACTCTGCTCTCGCGCTCCGGCCTCTCTGCTGCCCCCTCCAGGACTGAGGGGGCAATGGCCTTTGCTGCTCCCCTGTCTCTGGGATGCTCTGCTAGCCAGAACAGAAAACGTGGATGGTTTTTATATATTTTTTAATTTTTTTAAATTATAAATGTAAAACACTTGTTTCCTAAAATAGGTCTCTAAACGAGCTGGTTGGAGTGCTCTATACACTTTGATGTACGTTGCTCTGGATAAGAGCGTCTGCCAAATGCCTGTAATGTAATGTAATGCTCTATTGTGTAAATATTTAATGTACATGCTGTTTTATGTATCTATGATTTTATTACTTTTAATGTTTGAATTGTATTCATGTGCATTGCATCTGCCACGGTTTCGTTGTATAAGACATTGTCTGTAAGTGAAGTTGTTGGTGCCAGTGAAATTGGGAGAAACAGAAAAAAAGGGGTCGTTACGAACATGAAGTGCCCGTGTGACTGATCGTATTTCCGCTGCCTAAACTTCCTTACCGTGTGCAGTGCCCCACACCCACTATCTCAGGCCTGCCCTACCCTGTCCCTGGAGATCTACCATGTTTGTCGGTTGTCATCTCTACCCTAACAAAGCACACCTGGCTCTACTAATTATCAGTTCAGCCAGATCTCTGGCTGTTGAATGAGGTCTGCTTTGTTAGAGTTGGAGTGTAGAGGTACAGGGCGGTAGATGTCCTGGAACGGGGTTGGACAGCCCTGTACTGCATGAACCCTGAGCTAGCTCAGCTTGCCTCAGTCAGGCCCGTTTCACTCCCCGCGTCTCTCTCCCGGGGAAACGTTTTCACACTGTGACGGGGGTGCTGACAGGTCGCACCGCCTGACCCGCCAGCCCTCACAGACTCTCGTTCGCCCCGCAGGTGCTCTCCAGGCCTGTGGACACAGGGATGCTGTGTGTTCCTCTCCCTGCCAGAGATGGACAGCAGTCCCGCGCTCTACATGTGCTTCCGCTGCTACCAGCTCTTCGACTCCCTGGACGACGTGCTCTTCCACCAGTACGACCTTCACCCCAACGATCTGGGGGACGAGGGGTCCCTGACTTTGGCCCCCGGCCCGCAGACCGAGGTACGGCGCTTTGGAACGCGGGGGGGGGGTGGAACTGCACAGGTTTCAGTCAGCCCTGTTTCTCCAACACAGAATAAACAGCCAATTTAGGCCCAGCAATCAGGAGGGGTAACCGTGTAATCAGCCCATTTAATCGGTCAATTAAGTGCAGAGTAACAACAGGAACCAGTGGCTTTTGCAGGCCCACGGTTGAAGGAACTCTGGGATTGGTTTTATGTAATCAAAGGTTAGTTCAATATGGTGGTGGAGGGAGGTGGGGGGGGGGGAGGGGGCGGCGGTAGGTGTTGAATGGCTTGAGAGTCATTGACATTCTCGAGTTGATCACCTCAGTCCCCTTCTCTCCCCACGACAGTGATGTCACATCCTTGTAACTCGATGACAGTGTTTCTGGTGCTCGTACAGAGTGCTACTCTGGGTAATGGCTGGGCGGTGCACGTGCACTCTGGTGTGGGCTGTGTTGAGTGGCGGAGTGTCGAGTGGCCGGGCAGAAGGGCGAGCCTGAGAGAGACGCGGCGCTCAGCCCCGCCCCTCCTCCTGGTGAGGAGCTCGCCGAGCCCCAGGCAGAGGAGCCGGCCGCTGTGCTGCTCTATAAAGCCTAAGTGCCTTCTGGCTTTTTGGCCCGGGTCCCCGTCAGCTGCCCGATTTCCATTTTGACTTCATTAACTGGGCCGAAATTACCGTAATTTCTGTTGCGGTAAGAAAATGTTGGTGCAAAAGAGAATGTGTTCACATGCCGCATGAATGGCTGCTTCCCCTTGAGCCACAGTTCTTAAGGTGGTCTTGGAAGCTGGCTTGTCAAACCACAATTGAATTTAGCCGAAATCCAGAGGTGGACCTTTATTTGCTTTATGAAGTTTTGCTGTTGCCGTCAAAGCATGATGAAAGCACATTGTCCTTTCTGCCGGATCAGGGCATCTCACAAATCATGATCCGGAATGGGACGGGGGGGGGGGGGGGGGGGGGGGGGGTTGTGTGCGCGTGGGCGAGGAAATTGAATATGGTTGTTAAGGGAACCATGTGGACGCAAATGTCACAGATATTATTTATTTTCATGCCTGATGAAATGCTAAACGCTGCTCTAATTTGAATTAAGAGATGTGGAGTGTGAGAGAGAGGGGGAGTCATAACGATATTGCTGTTTGCTTGCCATTTCCCACTGATATTTGTCATTCCTCAGAAACAGAGGCTCCTGAAATAGATCCGAGTCTGTTTCTGAGGCCTTTTGACTTCTCCTCTGTCTGCTCAATCCCTTTCTAATCACAGATGACGGGGCTGTCCTTCTAACTGTTTTCGGGGGTTGTCGGTTCACAGTAAGCCAGTTACTCACATTAGGGGGCTGACTGCCCTTATAAATTTCCACGATACCTTCGGAATACAAATAACGTCCAAACCGTTCCCCGGACTGACAGCTTTATGGAGCAGTCTCAACAGCCCCTGCAGAAAATCACCTCCGAAATGTTAAGCATCCTGGCGTCTGAATCTATGGCGATCTGTGTCACCCGTGCTTGTGAGCGCTGGGCTGGTTTGTGAAGCAGGGCACAGGGCTGAACACCCTGGAGGAGATGCATAATGCCTGTGGCTTATGTGTGTGTGTGTGCGTGCATGTGTGCGTGTGTGTGTGTGCATGTGTGTGTGGTGTGTGTGTGTGCGTGTGTGTGCGTGCATGTGTGTGTGTGTGTGCATGTGTGTGTGGTGTGTGTGTGTGTTTATAAGGATGTGCAGACACGCTCACAGTGTTTTCCCCCCCCACATTAAAAGTGAGCAAATAGAGGTGAGCGGAGCGTGAGCCGCAGGGAAGCTTCCGGAACAAAGGCAGCGCAGGGAACGCAGCCGAACATCGCTAAAGACATGTCCGTTCAAACATTTTAAACTGTTTGCTTTCCTGATTGGTATTCGCCGTTAACTGCGAAGGCAGCCGTTCGTTAGCTGACGTGACGTTTCCTTGAATACAGCATCGCTCTCAGCATTCTGCACCGTCATGAACAGGAACACACAGTAGCCAGCAGCCACATTCCGCTCTCTGCTTGGTTAGCGTTTGGACGGGAAACCCTCCTGCAATGAGGTTGTCGGGCCAGTAGGGGGCACAGTGTGGGGCTATTGCGTTCTAGAAGGTGCCGTTTTTCAGATGAGACTCGACTGTAAATCAAACTGCTGACTCATTGTGGTCATCGAAGATCCCTTGACACGTTTCCAACGATTAGAGGTATTGGCTTCCCACAGAACTGGCTCTCTTCATGTCCTCTCTAATAACTGCCCCCCACCCACTGTGTGTCCTCAGGGCATCCCCACAGGAGTGCTCTGGGTTCTCTGTTGGCCCTACCTGGTTAAATTAAAGTAAAATATAAAAAAATCAGTCAGATCAGACTGCCAGCTGCCGTGGGTCACTCTCTGAGCGCTTACTGCTCTCTCTTGCCCCTACGCTTCCTGCAGATCTCCCTTTTATTTCTCCACTGTCGATCATCTTCTCATCTTCCCTTGCATTGTACTGGCTGGAGTGTAATTTCTGTAATAGCTGATGTGAAAAAGGACTGAATGTGAAAATGCGACAGGTGTAGTGAAGGCTTATTTCTGTCTCTGTTTCTCTCTCTTTCTCTGCCTCTTACACTCTCTCTCCCCCTCTCTCTCTCTCACTCTCTCTCTCTCTCTCACTCTGTCTCTCTCTCCCTCTCTCTCTCTGTCTCTCTCCCTCTCTCTCTCCCCCTCTCTCTCTCTCTCTCTCTCCCTCTCACTCTGTCTCTCTCTCTCTGTCTCTCCCCCTCTCACTCTGTCTCTCTCTCTCTCTCTCTGTCTCTCCCTCTCTCTCTCCCCCTCTCACTCTCTCCCTCTCTCTCTCTTTCAGTCAGATGAGCTCTTCCAGTGCGTCCCGTGTTGGGTGCTCTTCTCATCGCAGGAAGAGCTGACCCAGCACCGCCGGAGCAGCGGCTGCAGCCAGCACGAACCCAGCCCGGACGGGACCGCCGCAACCCAACCCGCCTCGGGCCCGACCCAGCAGAGCCCCGCCGCGGCTGAGCAGGACCGCTGGAGGACCCCGCGCGCCCCCTCCGGCCCAGAGCAGCCCGCGCAGACGGGCCTGGGCACGGGCGGGCCCGGCTCTGCCAGCCTGATCCAGTTCCAGTGCGGGGACTGCGGGCGTCTGTTCGAGTCGCTCGGCCCCTGGCTGCAGCACCGCAAGCTGAACGAGTGTCGCGCGACTGCGGCGCCGGAACCGGCCGGAGAAGTGCCCAATGAGAACCGGGGGGCGGGGCCGACGGAGGGCGGGGTCACGGAAGCCCCGCCCCCGGACGCAGAGGCCGAGAAAGAGCCGACGGACTCCCGCGGTGCCCAGGAGGGCGGGGCCGGGGACGGGGAGGAAAACGGGGGGGACAGGCCACGCGCGGCGGGCGGGAGGAGGAGGAAGAGCGCCACGCCCGCCGCCGCCGCCGCCACGCCCTGCCGGAGCTTCCTGTGCGGCGAGTGCGGCGCCGGCTTCAACTGGCAGCCGGCGCTGGTGGCGCACCGCAGGACCGAGCACAGCCTGGAGGGGGCGCTGCACCACTGCCTGGAGTGCGGCGAGAGCTTCATGAACACCGCGCTCTTCGTCCAGCACTGCAAGAAGCACCGGGACTGGCTGGCCCGGAAGCCCAGGGCCAAGAGGAAGAGGAGTCTGCAGCAGAGAGGTCAGGCCTGTCGGTCATTCATCCGCTAACTCTAAAGTGCGGTTTTTTATGGGAGGAAAGTTCTCAGACGTATCGGGTCCTAAGAGGGATGGAGTGTGCTGTTTTCGGCGATCACAGCCTGCTTATCACTGTTTGGATAGCATGACATCGATTTACCCAGGCCAGGGGTGTCCAACTTATCCAAAAATGGCCGGTGTGGGTGCAGACTTATAGCCCCACTCAAACGCACCTGATTCTGCTTATCATGGTCTTGATTGATGACCATGATTAGTTAATTTGTTAAATCAGGCGTTGTAGTGCTGGGCTAAAACCAAAAACCTGCACCCACATTAGACCTTTTCGGATATGATAGGACACCCTTGGCCCAGGGTTTCTAGCGTTACACTAGCGCCCCCTAGCTGCCGGCCAGGGGTCTGCGGTTTACCAACAAAAGGCACGCCTCTCCACCTCCCGCAGTGTGCCGTGGGTGGGGTGGGGTGGGGTGCAGCGGCAGGGCCACAGGACTGCAGTACACCTGACAGCATACAACGGGAAACAGAGGGGAGGGGGAGGATGTTAAAAATTACATTACATTACATTACAGGCATTTAGCAGACGCTCTTATCCAGAGCGACGTACAAGTGCATTAGTTCAAGGTGCAGAGGTGCAGAAAAACACACTAGAGAGAAGTAATGATCGTAGTGCCAGAAGTGACCACATCGATCAGGACTCCAACCCTGTAGAGTAAGCTGTTCAGCAAACAAGAATCCTACCAAATACAAACTAGCACTGGAATCACATTTGCCTAATCAGACAAAAACAATCCTGCCAAATAAACTAACGTAATCGTATTATCCTAACTAGGTACAGTGAGCTAAACTATAGGCTAGGGAGGGGTGGGGAGAGGTGCAGCCTGAAGAGATGAGTCTTTAGTCTGCGTTTGAAGGTAGACTAAAATCAGCACCCTCCAGCAGACACGGCCCTTCAGCGGCCGCTGCGGTCTGACAGGTGCTGATTAGCGCGCGCGCCGGGCCGGTGAACGCCGGAGCGGGTGCTCGGAGCGATGCGGTCGTTACGGCTCTCCGATCGGCCGTTAGCGCGGCGTCCGTCACGCTTCCGAACGATCGGCCGACCCAAAACCGCCGTCTGGTCCGCACGCCCAGACGCTTCAGAGCGGAGCGTCCCCCAGGTGTGAAATCACACGCCTCCGCGGCGAGACGAGCCACCGCCGCCACCGCGGGGTCCGTTCGCTTAACGGGGCTCGCTCGCGTCTCGGCCCCGCCCCGCCCCGCGGCGTCTCGTCCCAGCGCGGCGTCCGCTGAGAGGCCGCTCGCAGGTTTAATTTTCTGCTGGGATTCGTTCCAGAGCAGCGGCTGGCCTCGGAGAGGAGGAGGCTTCGCTCTGTCGGGCTGACGAGGCTCGGGGCTCGGGGATGAGGCCGGGCGGGGAGGGGCGGGGCGGGGCGGACGCGCATCGCCGTGTTTTTGTTTTTTTATGCTCCCGTAATTCAATTTCTCAGATCGTACACTCCTGCAAATCTGCGCGTTGAGTGCGTTTCCATTAATTTCAGGTGTGGTTCGTGTTCACAGTCGCCTGCTTTGGAAATAATATTTGCTTGAGGCTGAAAGTGGATCGAAATGAATTTCTCTGCGCGTCTTTTCAGGGGCCTTGGCGAACGGCTCACTCCACGAAAGCCATTAAAACACATTGCGTGTGAGGTAACCCTGCGTCTGCTCAAATTAGGCAATTAGCTCAAGATGGAGTGGCAGCAAGCGCACAGTGCTAATCCTGTAACCTTCATGCTTTCACTTCCCCTCATGCACGTAACTACGGTTACTGTATGGAAAGAACACCACACTGGGGCTTCCTTATTGGCCGGTCCTGTTGGGGTGGAATCCAGACCGTTCACAAGAGCACGTGAGGTCACGTGCACAACAGCACCTCCGCATTGGAGGTCACGTGCACAACAGCACCTCCGCATTGGAGGTCACGTGCACAACAGCACCTCCGCATTGGAGGTCACGTGCACAACAGCACCTCTGCATTGGAGGTCACGTGCACAAGAGCACCTCCCCATTGGAGGTCACATGCACAACAGCTCCTCCCCATTGGAGGTCACATGCACAACAGCACCTCCCCATTGGAGGTCACATGCACAACAGCACCTCCCCATTGGAGGTCACATGCACAACAGCACCTCCCCATTGGAGGTCACATGCACAACAGCACCTCCCCATTGGAGGTCACATTCACAAGAGCACCTCCCCATTGGAGGTCACATGCACAACAGCACCTCCCCATTGGAGGTCACATTCACAAGAGCACCTCCCCATTGGAGGTCACATTCACAAGAGCACCTCCCCATTGGAGGTCACATGCACAACAGCACCTCCCCATTGGAGGTCACATGCTCAAGAGCACCTCCCCTTTGGAGGTCACGTGCTCAAGAGCTCCTCCCCATTGGAGGTCACATGCACAACAGCACCTCCCCATTGGAGGTCACGTGCACAAGAGCACATCCTCAGTGCAGGTCACCTCCCCATTGGAGGCACATTGTCCTTTATGAGAAAAAATGGGGGATGGACGCGCTCACAACACAAACGTAGCATTTACTGATGACTGCAGGTAAAAAGACTGCGCGTCTTTTTGTGCAAGCGCGTGACAGAAAAGTAACAATTAATAACAGCGCGAAGGAAGTGGATAAGCAGCGGCGGAATTCTGCTTTTGCGCTCCGAAGAGATTCATTAAAGGCAACCTGTGAGGACCCTTTGATTTATGACCACTCAGCCGTAATCAGGCCATTATGGGGTTAAACATCCATTACTCACGAGGGAGCGTATCGGTGTTCTCTCACGCGTAGATGGCGGTAGAAATATTGCCACTTCTGACCTTAAAATTCATAATTATCCGCGATCAACGATAATGGTTCAAAATCAGCATATGAATGGAGAGAAAAAAGGTTCTTCTGAAGGGGCCGATTCTCTAGATCTGTCAGTGTGGGTCACGCCGAGCGCTTGACTGAGCAAAATGATCGCCCCCGGTTTCACAGTCACATACTTCCACTCGTTTATTATTCGTTTTTTCATAAGATTTTTCATAAATTTATTTCTTATAATTTGCTTAATAGAGGGATTTTATCCAGAGTAAATTACACCACCCAACTTATTTGTTTTTAGCATTTTATCCATTTACAGGGTTCGATGCTTACTGAAGTAATTCTGCTTTGTCCCCACCTGGGGTTTGAACCCGCAGCCTTACGGGGCCCCTTTCCTTAACCTTAACCATAGCACCACACTTGGTTTTTGGGGGGCTGATGCATATGCAGGCTTTTGCATTCAGCAGTTACCACGGTTCAGTTGGCTAATTACACCAGTGCTGAGTCACTTGCAGATTAGATCACAGCAGAGCATTTAATGTAGGGACACAATAACAGCTCTTCGGATGCCATTCAAGGGCTTATCAAGAGCCTGGGCTATAGTGTCAGAGCACGTAAATGGCTGGCCTAATGATGTAATTAAGAGCACAAGTTTGTTGGCAGGAAACCCAGACTTGGATACAGACTCAGCCTCTCTCTTGCTCTATGCTGATTGGTCCGCTCGCTGTTTTTTTTTTTCCCCCCACTGTCAGTGGAGAATGGAGGACGGGAGAAGGAGATAATCAGAAAAAGGCCCACGAAGAGGAGGCTGAAGGAGAAGGCTCCCACGTCCGCCCTCGAACCCGGGTCCGAGGCCGCCGCCGCCGCCGCCGCCGCCGCCGCCGACCGCCTCCCCCCGGCGCGGAAGCCCAGGAGGAGGCGGGGCGCGCCCCTGGAGTGCCCCCAGTGCCGGCGGACCTTCAGCAACCCGCGCTACCTCCGCGCCCACGTCCTGGGCCACTCGGGCCAGAAGCAGTTCCGCTGCGAGACGTGCGACAAGCGCTTCACCTACCAGAACAACCTGCGGCGGCACCGGCTGCTGCACACGGGCGACCGGCCCTACATGTGCGACCGCTGCGGCAAGACCTTCACGCAGTCCAGCCACCTGAAGGACCACCTGCGCAACCACGAGCGCGGCCTCGGCTGGGCCCGGCCGCGCGGGCGCGGCGCGCGGGACCACGAGTGGGCCGACGTGGGGCCCAAGCTGCCCCACCCCTGCCCCGACTGCCCGCGCAGCTTCATGGCGCGCGCCCAGCTGCTCATGCACAGGTGAGGCCCGAGCGAAACGCCGGCTTTACCCTTTACCCGCCGGAAAACCGCTCGAACGGGGGGCGCCGCTTCGACGCGCCGTGCCTTCTGTTTTTTTGCCTTCCGCTCTCTCTCTCTCTCGCGGGTTAGGGCAAGGGTGTCAGACTCAATTGGAAATTACAGTTTCACAGTCCAGTCGTTTAGCTGGGGTCCTGGAGGGCCGCGGCGTCGGCGGCTGGCCTTGGCGGTTCCTGTTTAATGGGAGCGCGGCGCCTGTGTGTGCGGACTCTCGACTCTTTAATCAGCCGCTGGCGCTGAAACGCGGCGGAAAGCAGCGGGCGCCACGAACCCTCCAGGACTGGCCCCGGAGACGTCCACTGGCTGCCGTACGCGGGGCGAGGTGACAGCTGATTGGCGGTCGATCCATATTGACCAGAGGCACCGCTAGTGAGTAATGAGCTGAGGGACAGCTTCCCCCCCACCCGCCTCCGGGCGAATAAGTTGCGAGGCCTCAGCCGACCTTAGCCTGCCCCCCCGCGGGACCGCCCACCCTGTTTACTCAGCTACTCAGCCACGCGTCCTTATCTGAAACCTGAGCAGAGTGTTACTAAGGATGATGTTACTAAGGGGCACAATCAGTTCACCCATTTATCACAGTAAATCAGAGGAGCCGCAGCATGGTAAATGGTAAATGGACTGCATTTATATAGCGCTTTTATCCAAAGCGCTTTACAATTGATGCCTCTCATTCGCCAGAGTAGTTAGGGGTTAGGGGTTAGGTGTCTTGCTCAAGGACACTTCGACACGCCCAGGGCGGGCTTTGAACCAGCAACCTTCCGACTGCCAGACAATCGGTCTTACCTCCTGAGCTATGTCGCATCCGAAGGCTATAGCGAGTGAGTGTCCGTATAGTTGTTTATTTGCGCTGAAATTATTTATTTATTTATCTATTTGTTTGTTTGTTTGCTTGTTTGTTTGTTTGTTTGTTTATCTGTTTGTTCGCTTGTTTGTTTGTTTGTTTGCTTGCTTGTTTGTTTGTTTGTTTATCTGTTTGTTCGCTTGTTTGTTTGTTTGCTTGCTTGCTTGTTTGTTTGTTTGTTTGCTTGTTTGTTTGTTTGCTTGTTTGTTTGCTTGCTTGTTTGTTCGCTGCAGGAAGATGTGCCCCATCTGCGAACGCTCCTTCAAGTGGCGGGGCTCCCTCCCCGCCCACATCGTCCGGCACACGGACAGCAAGCTGTTCAGCTGCGACGTGTGCGGGAAGACCTTCTCCTACCAGACCAACCTGGCCCGCCACCTCATCATCCACACCGGCACGCGGCCCTACGCCTGCCGCCACTGCGGCAAGACCTTCAACCAGTCCAGCAACCTGCGGCAGCACCTGCTGGTGCACGCCAAGGCCGGCGCCCGCCGCCGGGCCGCCGACGGGGACGACGGGGCCGAGGCGGGGGCCGAGGGCGGCGAGCCGGAGGCCCAGCTGCTCCACGCCTGCCCCGACTGCCCCGTCAGCTTCAAGACCTTCGCCCAGCTGCAGAAACACAGGTGCCGTGGGCCCCTGGCCTGGTCATACTCGCAGAGAAGGGTGGGGAACCCTGTTCCTGGAGGGCTTGATCCGGTTCTGGTTTTTGTTTTTGCCACTTACCCTGACTCAATTTGTTCATTAGCCATACGTCCCACTGGCAGTTCTGAAGTTGATTGGGCCATAATGAAACATTTTGTGAGATTGATGATTTGGTAAATAGAATAATGAGAGCAGAAGTTGACATGAAATCCAGAAATGTACCAGGCCCTTCTGGAACCGGGGTCTCCCCACCCCCCCCCCACCCCCCGACTCTCAGAGGTATCTACACACCGACTAAACCAGGGGCAGGCATTGGGTGGGACATGGAGGGCTGGTGTGTGTGTGTGTGTGTGTGTGTGTGTGCAGGTTTTTTCTGTCCACCAATTAGCCTGGCTAAATCAAGAACTGTAGCTAACGTGTCCGATGGCATAAAATGTTAGGGCTAATTAAGTAATTAAGGCCAGAAGTTGGCATGAAACCCAGAAACAGATGGCCCTTGTTGCCCACCTCTGAATTAAACATGGATACTCAAATCTGGAATTCAAATCTGAATCCAGCCCTGGTTTTCCTTTCATCCAAGTAATTAACTTGACTACTAATTAAGTAATTAAGTGCTACTGATTGACCTGACTGTCTGCACACCTGTCTCCCAGGTAACAGGAGCATTTGAGTATCAGGGAACTGAACTGAACTCATCACGGAGTTATCCCCGCTAACGTAGGACGCGCTCCGTCGCACAGAACAGTGACGCGTCCCGTAAATGACTCCCTACCTGCGGACAGGCGGCACTGACTCACCAGTTTGCCCGCAAGTGATTATGCAGAAACGTTCACTCAATTTCAAGGTATTTGCTGATTTAGAAAATATTGCATTCTGCAAAGACATCAGTTTCTTCTTCTTTTTTTTGGAATAAATTTAGGACGACAGTAAGAGCAATACTGAAACAAACCAAATTGAAAACATCTTTTTTTTATTGAAGCAAACATTTGGAAGTGTATAAATAGTGGACGCTAAACGCCGCGGAGCGCAGCGCATTTTCAGTACAGAGGCACGGGGGCCTTTCGTTTCGGGGTGACGCGGAGGATAACTGCCAGTTTGACCAGCGCTGTGAGCCCGCAGATGCTGGCGGGACGCTGCCCGTGATGCTGTGAAGCGCGGCGCGGAGTTTACTGCGCCGTCGTGGCGCGCGTCGTGACGGCGGCGTGTGTTATGGCGCCCACGGCGGCCGTTCTCTTTGAGCGGCCCTCTTGCGTTTTACGGCTGAGGAACGTCGGCGTTAGAGGCTCAAACGCGGGGGGAGGGGGGGGGGGCGCAGGAATCTCGGCCGGTTTTATTTACGCATGCCTCCGTGCAAATCAACATACCCGGGAAAGTGCTTTTGCCGGCAGCGCCATGGATACAGTATCCAGGCATCAGGGGCATGAACAGATACGTGAAAGTACTGAACACACACCAGTCTATTTAAATAACCAACGTGATAATATGAATGATAAAATCGGTATGCAGATATGTGTTAGATACATAAACCTAGTCGGTATGCAGATATGTGTTGGATACATAAACCTAGTGAACCATGAGCACAAATACCCCTAAACAGACACTACAGAGTAAAGGAAGGAAAAATAAGGTAAAAAGAGGTCCTGTGTTGGGGAGGTAAATAGAAGTCCTGTGTTGGGTGAGGTCTGCTCTCATTACTTTCTGTTTGCTCGTGCAGGCTCGGTCACGCTGGTCAGGACTCCTTCCTCTGCTCTGTCTGTGGGCTGGAGCCCTGCAGCTGCCAGCAGCCAGGCGACCAGTGTTCCGCCTCACAGCCAGGTACGAGCTCACGCACTGCGGGGTCAGCCTCTGCTCAGCACTGAGCGGTGTGTGTGGCGTGGAGTTTATGCTGTGTGTGTGTGTGTGAGTGAGTGAGTGAGTGAGTGAGCAAGTGAATGTGTATGAGTGAGTGAATGTGTGTGTGAGTGTGAGTGTGTGAGTGAATGTGTGTGTGAGTGAGTGAGTGTGTGTGTATGTGCGTGCGCATGCGTGCATGTGTGTGTGTGTGTGTGTAAGTGAATGAGTGTGTGTGTGCGGTTGTGAGTGAGTGTGTGTATATATGTGTGTGTGTGTGTGTGTCGGCACCTGTACTTGTCTCACTGCACATCAGGTCCATGCTGCTCACTCAGTGCAGTGTCAGTGCAGTAGTATTCAGGGCCTCTTCCTCCCTCCCGCTGTGATGTTTATATGAAGCGAGCCACAGCCACAGCAGTATCATCCTGCCGGTTTCATTCTGACGATCTGCAGCTCTGACTGGGGGAGTCTCCAAACTGGCTAACTGCTCTTCTTCATTTCCAACTTTACCGTCTAACCTGGGGCCAGTTTTAAATCCCCAAAGTGTGTGAGCGGGGCATACACGACCTGTTGATTTATTCAGAGATTACACAATGCCCACACATTAACGATAAGCGCAATAATACATTCAGTTGCTATTTACTAAATGAGTTAAAGCCATGAAATGGCCAGAAGTGCATTTAGAATGTGCAGAGACGTCACACGGCAGATGAGCTCACGTTGACCCCTCCCCTCCGACAGACGCGGAGGCGGAGTCTCTGTCGTGCCCGAGGTGCTCCGCCGCGTTCGACAGCCAGGCGGCGCTGGAGGGCCACGCCCCGGGCTGCGCGGGGGACGCGGGCGGGCGGGGCCCGGGGGGCCGGCGGGGGCGGCGGCGGCGGGGCGCGCGGCAGGCGGAGTGCGAGCTGTGCGGCCGCTGCTGCGCCTCCCCGGAGGAGCTGGAGCTCCACCAGCTCTCCCACGTGGGCCAGGCCCAGCGCCAGTGCCCGCTGGCCCCCTGCCAGCGCCGCTTCGCCACCAGCGCCGCCCTGCAGAACCACCTCTTCTCGCACTTCCCCGGGCCCACCTGCCAGAACCCGCGGCCCGAGGGCCTCCTGGACCCCACCGCTCCCCCCCACCAGGAGGAGACCGAGGTGGAGACCACGGTGGCAGGTACAGCCTCCCGAGACCCGGCAGCGCTGCAGAACCCCCCAAAAAATACGTGCTAGCTCTACAAGTAATTTAGACTTAAAATCTTATCCCTGTTAGTTTTTTTTGCTAAAAATGAGAAAATGTGGGCAGTGAGGTGAGACGGTTTGACTCATTTCAGGATTTGCCTGTGGGGTAAGAAAATTTCACTTACCGAGCGAACAGTAACTTTAAAACAAGCTAATAGGTTCTACTTGAGAGAAAAAAAGATAAGATTTTAAGTCTCATTATAAGGCTAAAACACTTGTTAAACGACAGCTTTTTTTTGCAGTGTGACATTATCCAAGTGTCTTGGATGACAAAAAGTGCTGCAGTGAAAATTAACTCAAAAATACGACCTGTTTTATTTTTATTGAATGTCAATTGTGGCATAGGTTTCAGCATAGTAGGTATGTTTTTTGAGATTAAGACCAGAGACCCTACATGGGACAAAAATGAACTGCCAGTTTTTAGGACATCCCAGAGACCTCTCTGCAGAACAGCTGGGGGCTAAATGCAGCCTGCTATGGACATGGTCTTTAGCCTCTTGATAATTCAGAAATCTGTATTATACAGATTATTCAGACGCGTCCAAAATGGTGCTCAAGCCCAGCTCAGCATCTATGCAGTGTCAGCAAGTCTCCCATTAGTGAGAGAACAGGTAACAGCTGCACGTGTCTTCAGACATCTGCTTGGCTTGCACTTGTTTACAATACATCTTATTCATGGAGTGTTTTATGGAGCGCTATAAATAGCATACTTATTAATGTTGTTTGGCTTGAATGCCCCAGTTTTGAAAAGAACCTGGCCTTCGGGAAGTATTAGTTGGCAAAAACCCGCTCCAGAAGCTCCAGTGGTTGGTGAGGTCATGATAAATGGTCTCTTATTGAATCGCTCGCAGCTAGGAGGTTCCCCTTTGGATATCGAAGCCCGTGTTTCCGTGCGCGTGTTGAGTTGTAAAACAAAGATCCGTGCCCCTGGGGGAACTCTCACTGGGGGGGCAGTCGGGGTTGGATTACAGCCATTCCCCCCCTCAGCAGTGCTGGGATCACAGATGGAAATGGATTTAAGACACACTAAACCGCTGTTATTGTGCCTGGTCTTTGTCTCAGGAAATGGGGTGTATACCTGTTTTATGGTGGGGCAAGTGTCCCTCTGTGCGTTGTAGCCATATATAAAATATAAGATCTGAAAAAGAAGGCTGTGGGGAATGTGTGTGTGTGTACGCGCGTAAAACTTTTCTTGCCATGGTGTACGTATTGCATTATTAATACAGAAGTTGTTTTGTGTTCTGTGTGTTGAATGCAGGATGAAGTCCAGTATGTATTAACTGTGCTCTTCTCTACTCCTCCTTCCTCACTTATTTTTCCTCTACTTCTACCCCTCCCCACTCTCTTCTTCCTATTCCCCCTCACTCCTGCCTGTGTATCCCTCTGTCTGTCTCTCTACTGCCCCCTTTTGGCCACAGTGCTTCCGCTGTGGGAGGTGTTCCCCTCGGATCCCGCGGTTGCAGGCCCGTGAGCGTATCCATGGAGACGTGCGCCCGTTCTGCTGCCGCCAGGGCACTTCACCAGCGCAGGTGGGCAGCGGGATGAAGCTCTCTGTGTGCCCCCCTGCCCACTGCCCCCAGAAATGCCCTCTGCTTCAGCCTGAGCCTGAACCACACAGAGCCTCACTGGGCCTCAACCAGCGGACACACCGTTCAATGAGCTGGGAGTCCAGCTCAACTCTCAGTTAGTCATAGCGATGAGCGGTGTAAGGCTTACTGTACAGTGGGGAATAAGGATGAGGAACGGAGGGCAGAAAGGGAGGGAAAGGAAACAGCAACTGTGTTAAGTGTGATGGGGGAGAGGGAATGTTCTAGTTCGTTAAGTTAGAGGACAGTTTAAGAAGAGCGGGTTGAGTTTTCTGCTTTGTGTACAGACTGTATAGTTTGTTTTACCAGATTTTGACACTTTGGACTTGAGTGACTGTAAAAGAGGTTGCATTTCGTTAATAAAAATGCCTCAGTATTTTATCCGTGTCCATCATTGTACAGGCAGGCAGAACTGCAGTGGGCTTACTGCTCATCATTAAGCTGATGAACTACATGCCTGACATGAATGATACTGAAAACCAGGAACACTCAGTACATTACTATTCCAGATGATAACTGATGGTCGGCTGTAAATTCAGAAACAAAATGAAGGCGCTTATTGGCTGGGACGCTACCTGCAGCACTGGTTGTACTTCACCAAAGAAATGTGGTGTGATTACGGTGATAGGCATGTAGATGCGTGAGTCACCGTAACAGCCAAGAGCACTGTAGTTTGTGTGCATCATGAGAGATACGTCTTTTGGTACCAGGATATTTTTTTGTTTTGTTATATTTAGCTAGCCTGGGTGGACCTATGGTAGTTCTTATAAACCCTTCAATCTAAATGTAGCCTAGCCTCAGGTGGCAGTGATGTATATTGGTTAGGCAACTGGGCTTATGACTCATAAGTTGCACGTTCAATTCCCAGTCAGAGCTCTGCCCTTGAACAAGGTACTTATAACCTGAATTTCTTTTATAAATATCCTCCCAGATAAATGGATTGCATTACAGAAAAATGTATGCTGTGCAAGTCATTCTGGATAAGAGCTTCTTCCATATGCCTAAATGAAGCCATTCGTTTTATTTCAGCGTCTCCAGCTGTTCCTATTGCTCCGAGAGCTTCAAGTATCTCCCTTCGCTGTATGATCGTTCATCGCTCATTTCAGTACAGCAGTACAGAAGTCCAAAAGCGTTCTGAATTATTAGGCAGCACCCAGACAAGCATTTATCTTCCGGAGTCAGCGGTTTCAGTGCAGCGCTGTTGGCTGTTATGGGCACTTCCATTTCTTAATCTGCCCGAGTCTCGTCCTTCATACTGCGATAATTTCCTGAATGATTATGACTTCACCAGAACACCGAAAGAAGCAAACATGCACACAGCCCATTGCTTCCTGTTATAACTGTTGTTGTGGTAATAATACAGTACCCACAACTTGGTGGCGGTAACTTCGTTTTGAGACAAAAACTGGCTCTGGGGTGATCCCCTGTATGAACACCGAAACAGTGTCCACAGATCCAGTGTGGATAGTGCACCCTCTGTCAGTATCCTCAAGTTCGCTAAACAACATGCGTCAAGCTGTACTGCACTGTACACAGGCATTACAGAAAGCTATAACATGGTAATTGACATTACATCAAATGAGCCCAGTTGGGAATTACCAATTGCGCCTCTCAAGTCACTACAGTGACACACAGTACTGCAGTAGGGCTGCCACTGGTTAGGAGCAGAGGCCTCCTTGATGAGAGCTGATGGCCTGCATCAAGTAACAAGAAAACTCCAGCCAAATCCACCCTAAAGTTCACATCAGCTGTCAATGCGGAAATCGCTGCTAACCAAGAGAAACATCAATGCTTGTCTCGCATTTGCAAAAAAAAGGCACTTGAATGATCCCCAAGCCTTTTGGGATAATGTCCTATGGACAGATGAGTCAAAAGTGGAACACTGTGGATGACATGAGTCCCATTATGTCTGACGTAAAGCGAATACAGCATTTCACAACAGGAACATCATAACAACGGTCAAACGTGGTGGTGGTAGTGTGATGCTGTGGCAATGCTTTGCTGCCTTGGGACCTGGATGACTTGCCACTACTGAAGGAACCATGAATACTGCATTGTACCAGAAAATTCTTAAGGAGAATGTCCAGTCATCTGTCCGTGAGCTGAAGCTGAAGGGTAGCCTAATTGTTGTTATGCAGCAAGGCAGTGATCCAAAACACAAAAGCAAGTCCACACCTGAAGGACTGAAAAGAAACAAAATTAAAGTTTTGACATGAGCCCAAGAGATACTGCGGCAGGACCTGAAACAAGCAGTTCTTGCTCAAAAAACCTACCAAATTGTTTGAATTAAAACAGTTCTGCAAAAAAGAGCAAACTAAAATTCCTCCACAGTGATGTGAAAGATGCATTTGGTTGCAGTTATTGCTGCTAAAGGTGGCACAGCCAGTTAGCTAGTAAGTTTAAGGGGGCAGTTACTTTTTCACATGGGTAATATGGGTGTTTGATCATGTTTTTCATTGAATAAATGAAATGATATTTCCAAAAATGTGTTTTGTGTTAACTCTGGTCTCCCTTGTCTAATATTACATTTTCCCTAAAGATCTGAAACCTTTTAGTGTAACAAATATACAGTAATAGAGAAAATCAGGAAGGGGCCAATCATTTTTCACAGCACTGTACTGGAACCACCTTTTAAGTGCTAGGGACAGAAAAATACATTTCTTTGAAAAAGTGTTTTTTGTTGATGCAAAGTAGTCTCTTACAATTTGCAATAACTTTTTATTGTACAAGAACAAATGCACTGTTTTATATCAAATACATTTCTGTTGACATTCATAAGCCTATTCATTTTTTAATACGGGAAGTGGGAAAATAATATTGAAACAAACTTGCGGGAAATAAAAGAATTGCATAATTATATAATTAGACTCTTAGAATAGTTATTTAATTTGTTTATTATACAATTGTAATTATATTATATTCTATTTCGGCCATCTATGTTTTCACAGATCTTTTATCATAGACAGCTCACAAAACTGTTCGGTGGTACAGTTCATAGGCATAGACTGAATAAAAATACGCCTACAGCGCACGGCTTCATGAGTAGGAAGTTCGAGAATGCGATTGGTGTATTCAAAAAGGAAACGAGCCAACCGGCTGCGCTATTACTGATACGCCACCGACATGTTTGCCACTTTTCTGTAGAATGTAAATGGACTCGGATTGGCGATAAGGTAAGTTATTTTATTACATTTCACGGAAATCTGTAGGACAAATTATATACGCCATTCCGCTTATTTTATTCCAAATTTACAGCAAATGATCTTTCCATCTCTAATCATTGGAGAAAGCAAACAGTACCCCGCCGAGGGAGAGGAGGCAGTCGTACTACCGCCATAACACCACAGAAGAAGTGGGACAGGCACGGTCATATCAGAGTTTGCCAGCTAGCAATAAATAAGTTAGCTAAAGCTGAGGTAGCTATTCTATGAAGTCCGTGTTCTAATAGCTCGGACGCTTGGTAACTAACGTATATAATTACTATCCATCAGAAAAAAGCAACGTAACAGGCTGATTGTAAATGGCAGCAATTGTTAATGGCAGCTGTCGCTTTCTGCAGGCATTAGCTAGCCTAGCTGCGCGCTAGCTTCCCGCAATGTTAAGCCAAGGCAGTGTTTGCTAGCTTGCTAGCTAACTAACTTAGCGAGAGGCGCTTTGCGTCTACCACACATGCAACTCTGTAACATTGCAGAAACCATTAGCAAGCACTTTCTGGAACTATCCATGATTCAATATTGGTTGTCAACGTTGACTGGTTATATTTTGACCACGTGCAACCTCCACTGTTTGGCTACCTAGGCAAACGGAGCGGGAACGGTAACGTTAGCTGACGCTACTTTCCAATTCTTGTCCTTATAACGGCTTCTAAAACAAATCAAAATAAAAATGATTGCAAACTGTAAAAACGATTGAAATGTCAAAATCAACTAAGAAATACTTAACTGACCATAAAATTAATTTTTTTCTTCAATGGCCTTCTCAAACTCCACAACTGAACCTGATAGGAAATTCCCGGTTTGAAGGCAGTTAAGGAACGGAGACCGAAGACTCCTAAGGATCTTTAAAGATTGTGTATGGAGGAACGGTCTAAGATCCTCTACTATTTGTTCACTAATCTTTTAATGAAAACACTGAGACAGGGTTCTGTCGTCTTATCCTGGCAAAGGGCCGGTGTGTAACGTACTGATGATAATGGCCATGAATATTTGCAACACGTTTTAAGTGTTGCTTTTGTTGAATTATCTTTAAAAAAAAAAAATTAATTTTTCACATTTGATAAAATATGCTGTGTTTGTGTGTTCACACAGGGTTTTTCCTGGCTCAAAATAGGGCTTAGCTGATGACTGGACAGCGACTGCGGTCGTTCTGGCCTTATTGCCACTGTCAACTGAATGCGCCGTCTCCCTATATGTGACTACATTTACAATGAAGTCTGGTCTTCAGAGGCCGCCACAGTGCATCCAGATTTAGGCCTTAAAAATGAAACGTGACAAAAAATGATAATTGGAACAATTAAAAATATTTATTTAAGGGTTATATATTGTAAGTGCCAGAATTTGGGGATAATAAAGCCTGTACTGAAGGATTTACGTGTTTTTCTAGTTGTTCTACAGGAATAGTGGTATTTGGAATTGCAAGATGACTTGAAATACATTTCATTTTTGTCACTCAAAGCTTCTAGGGTACAAGAGTAATTAACCTTTTAACCATCCTTTTTGTCACTGGTGTTACTTGTACCTTAAACAACAGTGCACAGTCTGCACGGATAGGCAAAACAGTGTATACTCTGTAAAATAGGTTGTGTAGGCTGCACACTTTTTTTGTGCTACTACTTCTGCGTTACTCTGAAAACATTTTGTGTCTAAGTAACGACAAGTGTATTGGAAATATACGATTTGTGTGTTACAAAGGGAGACTTTTTAACAATCTGTTCAGAGTAACACAAAATATGTTGTCCTTTATTAGACATAGAGGTTTGTTTAAAAAATTACATGTTTTTGACTGTTAGTCAATGATAATACAGTAGAATCCACCTAATTGCATAATGGATTATTGCATAATTTAGGTATTTGCACAGAATTTCCCATTGATTCAGTTGTAAATGGATCGGTTAAAAAAAACAATTTTCATGGAATTATGTCCAATAACATTGCACAATGATCTATAAATATGGTAACAAATCAGCTGATGTGACATAAATCAACCGACAGTTGCCCTATAAAGAAACAAGACCGTCAAAGGTAGACTGGCTCTGTTGAGAAAGTCGATGGCGGACGCTGGCACGTGCGGTTGTATGCTTGTTCTGCTCGTCTCGTTCTTTTATGCAATTAAGAAAATTCTATCGCGGTTAATTTAGCATGTCTAAGGTTGCATGTAAAATTGAAAGCAGTCAAAACTTGAAATGCAGTGTGATTCAAGACCAAATTTAATTTTTTATAAAAAAGAAAATGTATTATTATTATTTTGCGATTTCTCCTATAGGCGGCTTGAAAAAACACTTATAGTAGCAAAGGGGGTGGGGATCCAACTCCATATTAATGCCTGTTGTATGTAGGCCTATTACACATATGGGTGTAATGTTCATGTGTTCAGGCATTTTCCTGCCTAATAGCCTCCACTCTTCTGGGAAGGCTTTCCATTTGATTTTGGAACATGGCTGTAGGGATTAACTTCCTTTCAGCCACAAGACCATTAGTGAGGTTGGGCACTGATGTTGGGCGTTAAGGCCTGGGTTGCAGTCACCGTTTCAATTCAACCCAAAGGTGTTGGAATGGGATGAGATCAGGTCTCTGTGCAGGCCAGTCAAGTTTTTCCTCACCAAACTCGGTAAATAATTTCTTTATAGACCTTGCTTTGTGCACATGGGCATTGTCATACTGAAACAGGACTGGGCCTTCCACAATCTGTTGCCATAAAATTGGAAGCATACAGTTCCCTAGAATGCCATTGCATGCTGTAGCATTAATATTTCCATTCACTGGAACTAAGGGGCCTAGCCGAAACCATGAAAAACAGCCCCAGACCATTATTCCTCCTTTACCAAACCTTACAGTTGGCACTATGCATTTGGGCAGGTATTCTCCTGGCATTCACCAAACCCAGATTCATCCGTCAGATATGTCCGTCAGACTGGCAGACAGTGAAGTGCGATTCATCATTCCAGAGAATGTTTCCACTGCCCAAGAGTCCAATGGCAGTGTGCTTTACACCACCCCAGCTGACGCTTGGCACTGCACATTGTGATCTTAGGCTTCTGTGTGGCTGCTCGGCCATGGAAACCCATTTCACGAAGCTCCCGACGAACAGTTTTTGTGCTGGCTTTGCTTCCAGAGGCGGTGTGGAACTCGGTGGTGAGCATTGCAGTCGAGGACAGATGATTTTTACGCACTGTGCTACAGCAGTTCCGTTCTGTGAGCTTGTTCGGCCTACCGCTTTGCAGCTGAGCTGTTGTTGCCCCGATGTGTTTCCACTTCACAGTAACAGCACTTTAACCAGGGCAGCTGTAGCAGGGCAGATGTGTGACAAACTGACTTGTTGGGAAGGTGGCATCCTTTGACAGTGCCACGTTGAAAGTCCGTGAGCTCTTCAGTACCACCCGTTCTACTGCCAGTGTTTGTCAATGGAGATTGCATGGCTGTATGCACCTGTTGGCAATGGGTGTGGCTGAAGTAGAAGAACCCACAAATTAGAGGGGGTGTCCATACAGCAGAGACAAATGTAGACAGGAAACTTTCGACAGAGGTCGTCGCACTACGGTCCACAGAAGAATTCTCAAAATGAACTACAGATGCTACACTGCAGGATGCAAGCCTCAAGGTAGCTGCGAAAACAGGACGGCCAGATTACAGTCTGGAAATAAGCACCTATGTGTCCACCCTTTTCCTTTATTACCTTCCATTCTTTTAAGGAGACTAAGACTAAACTGAGCCAGACAGTTTGATGTTCGGGTGTATAGCTGTTAGTTATCAGTTATGGCGTTTCATAAGGTGGAATGAAATGGAGATCAGGGTCTGTATACCATTTTTTTTTTGGACTAGTGAATGAAACCGGGGGCTGGCTGGTTTCGCTCCGGGGCGGGAGTTTGAATGACAGGTGCCCACGACGCACTGCTTCAGCGCCATCAGCCTGTCGCTGGGATTCTCCGTTTCCGTTGGAAACCCGTTCCCCCCGGGGGGGGGGGGGGGGGGGGGGGGGGGGGGGAAATAAGGGCGTCTGCGCGAAGGCTCCAGCGCTGAGGTGGCTGAGATTCCACGTTCGCATCATTTCACAGATCCGGAGCTCTGGGGCCAGCACCGCCCAGCTGACCATCTGTGAGTCTCTCGCTCGCTCGCTCGCTCGCTCGCCCGGCGAATCCGCGCCAGGAGCGGAGGAACACGGGAGGGCTTCACACCCACCGCTTCACACCACGTTTGCTTCCCGGGGAGGAGTTAATGTGCCGTCGAGTCTGGTCTGTCGCCTTAACTAACCCCTTACAGTAAGCTGGCACGAGGGCAGTTGTGCCCTGGGCGCCCGTAGGATTCATCTCCTCCAAGATCATCCACATAAAACACACAGGCCTATTTCCTCATAAACAACAGGACATAAAAGAAACATTCAAGACCTTTTTTTATTTTGCTTCATGATTTAATGGAAAATAATATGTTTTTGAATTACGATGTGATTACTGAGAACTTTATTGTAATAAAAGCTTGCACAATAGGGTGATGGACGCGTTCTAGTTTCTTCATAAAAATAGTGAGTCAAATGCACATCGCAAAGCTGGTTGGCTTTCAGTTGTTCCTTTGGGTCAATGCCAGAGCTGTGATTGATTTTCCAATGAGCCTGACCACCCTGTTTTTTTGTTCTTGTTTTTTGTTTTTGGCTGGACCGCAACAGCGGGGCCAGCCCTACAAACACGAATGTCTGTGACTGACTGACTGAGCGAGTGATGAAGTTACACCATTGGTCGGCCGGATCACGTGTGTTAGGTCCAGCCATACACTGGGTTATAACCTGGTCTTGTTTTTCCTCTCTCAGGGATGGAGACCTCGGTGTACATGTGCTTCCCCTGCTGCCAGGAGTTCAGCACGCTGGAGGAAGTGCTCGTGCACCAGCTGACCTGCAACCCTGAAGCTGAAAGGAAGGAGGAATTCATCGCAGCGCACCCTGGTCTCCAGGATGAGGTACTGATCCTGCAATTAAGCGCGGATGGCATATACCCAAGTGTGATTAATGAATGAAATATATATTTTCTTGTGGCAGAATAGGTATCAAAATCCTTGTGGATTCAATCAGTCCCTTTTATCTCTGTGCTGTCAGGGCCTTGGCTCTGGTGTTTCCGGTGCTCATATTGACCCCCCTCTCCGGGTAAAGATAAAGATATACTTTATTGAACCCCCTGGGGTAATTTGTCCTCTGCATTTTGACCCATCCTAGCTACTTGGGAGCAGTGGGCAGCCACAGTGCAGCGCCCGGGGACCAACTCCAGTTCTGAGGCCAGTGCCTTGATCAAGGGCAACTGCAGGAGTGCACCTAACATGCATGTCTTTGAGTGTGGGAGGAAACCGGAGTACCCGGAGTAAACCCACGCGAACACGGGGAGAACATGCAAATTCCGCACAGAAAGGCCCCTAGCCGAGATTCGAACCCACGACCTCCTTGGTTCTTACCGTGTCCGCCCGTAGGCTGAGCAGTGCACAGCCGCAGTGCATCACTGCACACTCTTCCACGTGCACTCGGGTGTGGGCTGTGTTGAGTGGCGGGCAGAAGGGCGAGCCTGAGAGAGACGCGGCGCTCAGCCCCGCCCCTCCTCCTGGTGAGGAGCTCGCCGAGCCCCAGGCAGAGGAGCCGGCCGCTGTGCCGCTCTATAAAGCCTAAGTGCCTTCTGGCTTTTTGGCCCGGGTCCCCGTCAGCTGCCCGATTATTTTCATTTTGACTCCATTACCTAAATTATCGTAGTTTTTTTTTTTTAATGTCGCGCGAAGAGGCCACCGCCGTAAGAGAGAGGGAGCGCTTGCAGCCCGTGCGAACGGAAGCCGTCGCTACGGCAAGTGGGACCCCTGAAGCGCGTCGGGGGCTGGAACTGAAGATCTGCGCGATTGACGGGGGGGGGGAAATTTCAGGCTTTGCCTTGAAGCCAGTAATGGCCGCCCGGATCGTAAAACAGGAGCGAAGTGTGTCTTTTCGGCGCGCGTGCGCTTTCCTGTGTTTAAGCCGGAGAGAAATGGCGGGGCAGACGCCCGGTCACTCTTGACGTCGCGTCGCCTTGCTTTGTCTCACGCCGGGGTCTGAAACTCAGGGGTGGCGTTGCGCATCGGCCGTTAGGCTAACCGAAAGGACGCAAATGTCACGGATATTATTTATTTTCATGGCTCGTAAAATGCTAAACGCTGCTCTAATTTGAATTAAGGGATGTGGAGTGTGAGAGAGAGAGAGAGGGAGTCATAGCGATACTGCTGTTTGCTTGCCATTTCCCACTGATGTTTGTCACTCCTCTGAAACAGAGGCTCCTGAAATAGATCCGAGTCTGTTTCTGAGGCCTTTCGGCTTCTCCTCCGTCCGCTCGATTCTTTTCTCATTAGGAATTTAAAAGCTCATCTTGTGAGATTTTCCCCAAGAGTTATCAACTCGAAATGGGCATATCATTCATATTAGGTAACTAACTGCCCTTTTAAATGCGTCATATTATCGGAATACAAAGAGAAATCCTCCCACAGTGTCCCCAGCACTGCCGGTTTTTATTAAGGACTTTCACCGGAGTTTTAAGAGAATTTCCAACATTTAAAGAATCTTTTTTAAAACGATGATAATTGGCGAGACCTCCAGCGCTGCCAGGCTCGAGCTGGTATTGAATTTTTTTCGGTTCTGCTAGCTGAAACATAAAAAAAGATGAGAGGGAGGGAGAGAGAAGGAAAGAGAGCGAGCGAGAGAGAGAGATTTAATACAGATCTAGCTGTTGCTCGCGAGCGGACGTTCTCTGAGGCAGCGCACATTCTGTCAGTCAGCTGAAAATAAGTGCACCGCAAGGACAACACAGATAACCCGTCGGCTTGAAAGCGGGACCAGGAAATGGAAAGATAAATGTACTTTATTAACAGATAAAGGCCTGTTAACAGGGTTTTTTTTCCTGGCTCAGAATCAGGCTGAGGTGGCATCTGGGCCCCAAAGCCGTGCCGGGGTTAAAACCCCGAGCCACGGTTCCTCGGGCGAACGCATCGTCTGAAACTCATCCGCTTGATGTGGCGGCCATTTTGAGATTAACGTTTTACAGGGTTGGAATGGTTTGCCTTTTTGCAGGTGAATTTTGATCCCCGGTGTGCAAATAAGGGTGGATGTGCAGTGAACCCTGAACCCTAGCCATTCCTAGTGCGAGTGTATTATCTTCATTCACATGGTATCTCATTTATATTGTAGACGTTTTGAGGAATCTACTGCACCTCCCTTTTACTAATAATGATAAAAAACAGGAATGAACAGTTAATTTTAAGGGCGAACTGGGCCTCCAATACGTTTGTGAACCTACAAAAGGAAGCAGCAAAATACAAAGTTATTTGAATATTAGCGATAAAAAATGCGCAAAACTGGGACAGGGAAAGTATCCCGTTTGTTATTTTTACATCACCTGTTATTACAGTCACTCGGTTTTATGTGGTTTCCTGAACAACATTTTTTTTATTTTTCATTACATTTCTTCTTTGTGAAAAATGATGATGATTCCTTTTGGAGACCGCTGTTCAGCTGTGAAACGCTGACTATAGCCTCACAGAGGAATTTCATTTTCAGTAATCCATGTAAATTCCATTCATATAGAAGGGTGTATTGGAGCACTAATCCTTTACACTTCAAGCTTTTAACTGTAACTTAGCCAGGCTTTTATGTTGCCACGGTTACGGAGTCGCTGGGCCTTGCGTCTGGGGCTTGTTTCAGCGAAGGCTGAAGCGCTGGCTGTGTAGCTAATTGAGGTGAGGCGTGCGGAGCGCGAGCTGCGGGGAAGCTTCCGGAACGAAGCAGGGATCGCGGCCGACCGCAGCGCCCTGCTGTCCGCGCCTCGCCCCCGCGCCTCGCTCTCTGTGTCCCGCTCGTCCGCTTGCCTTACGCGCGGCCGTGGGCGGGGACACGCGAGGTCTCTGACGGAGGAGAGAGGCTCGCGTCTCCAGCATGTGGTCCCGGACATCGAGTCCGGACTCTCGACTCTCCTGCCCTCGCGCCCTCCAGTGGTTACAGTGGTTAGCTCCGTTCCCTCGCTCTGGGTTCAAGTCCCAGTCGGCTCTGGGTTCGAATCCCTCACTCCTGTGTAGGCCCCCTTGCTTCCCTCCGCTGTCCAGATGTGCAGGAGACATGTCAGTCTCAGTGTGACTGCCCTGCTTAAGTAACGGTGAGATGAATAATGTGATTGTGCCGTTTTATTTAGTGCAGGTCCAGGTAAAGGATTCCACTCATCGCTCACGCGCGCCCTTGTCTTCTCCCAGCAGACGCTTTCAGAGACCCTGCTGACCGCTTGTGACCTGCTGGGCGAGGACCAGAACCAGACGACCATGGTGCTGTCAGAACCGAGGGACCAGGGCGCGACCGCGGCAGGTTCTGACAGCCAGATCCAGTACCAGTGCGGGGACTGCGGGTGTCTGTTTGAGTCTCTGGGCCTGTGGCAGCAGCACCGCAAGCTGGGCCTGTGCCACGCGCCCGGGTCAGAGCCCCAGCCGGACGGGACCGAGCAGAACAGCACCGGGGAGAACCCTGAGCAGAACCTGGATGGGGAGGCTGCCGTGGGGGAGACTGGGGACGGGGTGGCTGGAGGAGACACAGTGGCAGGAGGAGACGCGATGGCAGGAGACACAGTGGCAGGAGGAGACGCAGTGGCAGGAGACACAGTGGCAGGAGGAGACGCAGTGGCAGGAGACACAGTGGCAGGAGGAGATGCAGAGGCAGGAGACACAGTGGCAGGAGGAGATGCAGAGGCAGGAGGAGACGCAGTGGCAGGAAACACAGTGGCAGGAGGAGACGCAGTGGGAGGAGGAGACGCGGTGGCAGGAGGCACAGTGGCAGGAGGAGATGCAGAGGCAGGAGACACAGTGGCAGGAGGAGATGCAGAGGCAGGAGGAGACGCAGTGGC
>NC_049201.1:73680094-73700094 GCF_013347855.1 Anguilla anguilla
GGAAGTTCCCCTCTGGCTCCCTGCCAGTTTGGGGGAGGGGGGGAGGTGGGACAGGGGGTGTGCAGTGTGGCTGGACACTGAGAGAGAGGGTAATCCTGCACTACCCCACTGCTACCTCAGCACTGCACTGCTACAAAAGAGAGAGTGTGTTTGCACATCTGCACAGGTTAACAATACTGGTCTGTTAGCATGTAGCCATGCTCTTTTGCAGTGGAAAGGCAATAGGAAACAGAATGAGGGTGCGTGGGTGTAAACGAGACAGGTCTGCATGAAGGTGATTTCCAGACAAAAGTGAAGTATTGAACATGCTCATTCATTTGACACATTCATTCAGCACAAGCCCACATAGCCGCCACAGCCCTCTCCTCTCCTCTTACATGGGGGTGATGATGTCACCTCCTCTGCTTCTGACTGGCCACACTGAAGTGTGGGAAAGGAGTTGGAACCCCTTTGATTGGTCAGGCTGAGGAAATCCCTCTCAAGCCCCTCCTCCTCTTTATGTTCAGAAGAGAAAACACAGATCTTATTTCATAATTCTTGCAAGCTTGTTGCATCAGACGAAAACACAGTTAAATAGCTGTTTCCGCTCTTGTGGAGGATTGTTCGAATTGGGATTCATCCTGCAGAGAAGTTCTGGAGTGCATTTTTGCTTTGCAAGACAAACTTTCGAAAATCAAAATCAGCAAAATTTTAGTTTTTAAATATAAATCACAGCGTTTTTAAGAAAAGTTTATTTGAAGCAGTGTATAGGTTTGCATTGCAGATTGGCAAGTTAATAATTTTTTTTACATTTAATTTGATTTAATTCTTATTTTTTTGAAGTTTTGTTGCTCTACTTATTCTCCAAACAAATTGCAGAGGCTGAATTTAGATGTGTCTCTTTCTTTAGCTTTTTTTTTTTTTTACTTTTTTTTTTTTTTTGGTTTGCAAATATCAGAATATGCTCATTTCCTTCTGCTTTGAAAACAATCTCACTGCAGCTGGCTTGAACTTAGATCGAGGTAAAGGCGGTAATTTCTGGTTTCACCGGCGCAAAACAGAGCTGCGAGTCGGCCGAAAGAGGGAGCGTGAGAATGGCACGTAAAGGGTGAGTCTGCGGACGGGCAGCGCCGCGCGTCCGGTCCTTCGTCTTCCTCCTCATCCTCCTCATGTCTCCGTCTCTCTCTCTCTCTCTCTTTTTCAGCCCCGTCATCGGCACAGATGAGGAGAAATTGTGAGTCGCTCTCTTTTCATTCCTTAAACTTGCAGGGTTGCGAACGCAGGCGATCTGTTTGCCCTCCTTGGAGACGAGGGTGTACCCGTGTGAACGGTTCAAAATCAGTCATTCGTGATAAATGTTTAATGCTTTTGCACGTTTGTTGTGTGATGCTTTTGAGGAGGGAATGCAAATGTTAGTGAATTCACAGGCATAGTTTCAGAGTCATTAGGCATGACATCAAGTCAGCTTTTAATATGCATTAGGATGGCTTGTCAGTCTTTTGTGTGAGGACACACTTGATGCTCTGGAAATTCATGCACTGTTAGTTTCCAGCCACTTTGTGCAAGTGCTTTAAGTGGTGTGTACTTGAGAATTGCTGCTACATGTCATGCTTTGCTGGAAATGAGTGCGTTCTCTCAGTTATTGTTCATGTGTAGTTCTGTATGTGAATGTATGACACTCAACCCACCCAGCAGAGAGTTGGGATGTTGTTTTTTTTTTCTTAACGATCCATCGAACTGACCCGTTCCATCCTCACTCTGTCCCCCCCCTCTCAGTTTCTACCTCTGTCTCCACCCCCTCAGTATCCAGCTCCACCCATTTTTCCATCTTTTCCAAACCACTCCTCCCTCTCATTGTGACATCACTTCATTTGCATAAGCCCCACCTCATTTGTCCCTCCCTGCTTTCCCGTTCTTGTGCTCCGCCCCCTCTCCACATCAGAGTCAGACAGCTCATTGATTTTCCAGTACTCAGTATCTCCGACGTGTTTGAATTGGATTTAATTGCACAATCAATGAGCAGCATGGATTAAATACCGATAAGAGCTTGTTCTACAGTAAATAGGTATTTTATTTAGAGCTGCGGTTAGAATTATAAACAGTTCTGTCAGTTTTTAAGGTGGAAAATACGTTTATACTGCTATACTGCCCCCCCAGGCCACATTTTATCTTCCTTCTGTCCTCCCTCCTTTTGTTCTTATGAGATTTATTATTTTCTCCTCTTTCGCTGCATCGATATCATGTATATGTAGTTCAACTGACACGCAGAGCCAAGCCAGTGTTAATGTGCGTGTGTGTGTCCGTGTGTCTGTCTGTCTGTGTGTGTGTGTGTGTGTGTGTGTGTGTGTCTATGTGCATGTACCTGTGTGTCTCAGCTCCTCCATCTTTGGAGCAGTGGTCTCCTACATGAAGCACCTTGGAGTGAAGACGAAGGCCACGGACAGTAAGAAGTCCAGGGGCTTCTTCAGGAAGAAGGTCAGTCTGAGTCCTCCACAGCAGTCAGCAGGGCGCTGAGGCCATTATATTCCTTTCTGTCCTGGGCAGCTTTTTTCTCGGTGCTCATTTTATTCAGTCTGAGCAAAATGTGATGCTGAGGGTTTGTTTCTGGTCTGGTGTGGGTGTTTTTATTTATTTTTTGCTGTTTATATTCCATTTTTATCCACTGAACACATTCCAGCACGTAGCAGATCTGAGGTGTAATATCTCTAATGTTTCAGATTCCGGGCATGAAGAAGAGTGAGGATTCCACCAAGTCTAAGCAGAGAAGCGGGTTTCCCAGCATCCTCAGCGAGACGGCGCGCTGGATCGGGGGCAGCAGTACGTACGCCGCTACTGTTCGCCTCGCGTGTGCCCCAGAATGCTCCACTCGTACACATCTTGGATATACCAGCCAGTCCCTCCCCTGTTCCTGTAATGGGTCGCGGTGTTTATGAATTATGAAAGCGTTTTGTGTGTTTATATTCACTCTATTAGGCTGCCCTTTATCCACGTTACGCCACACAGTGACCCGCTGCGGTGTGTCGGACCTTGTCATACTTAACGATCTGGTGCAGTCGGGTCTCAGACTTAATCGTAGGCACCGAAAAAAGTTATAATTAAGGGAGAAAGAGAAGACTCCACAAAAAGATGCCTTCAATTTGCAGTAATGATGGCTTTTTAAATGAGGGCAAACGCCGAATGTTTGTGTTTGTATGCAATTGAAAAGTCTTCGCTAATACATATCTAAAGCACCTTTTGGTGTTCAGAACCATTTCTTTTTCTCTTGTTAGCTTATACATTAAGAAAAAGAAAATAGACACTGTGACATGGAGTGTATTTTATTCTGTTGAGATAATACATTATTTAAAAAAATAATTCTGAAAGCAAAAACGGTTTTACACTGCCTACTACAGGAGGATTTGGTATTGGTCTCCTGCTCATGTAACACAGCATTTACATTTTAACCAATCAGCAGGGGGTCTATTTAGTGTACTGCCAATCAGAAGTGAACAGGAAGTGAATGTCCGTCACAGAACAGGCATACTGCGCCAGACCTCCAGCTCTGTAGAAATCACACACTATATTATATATATATATTTTTTATTATGTATTTTTATTATTTTCCTGTTTGTAAACCTGGAAAGGGCAAATGTAAATGTTTATCTTGTGGCTTTGAGTACTTTAAAAGTGTGGGCACAGACTCTCTTAATGTTCAGAGGACAACATGCATGCCGTAGGAAGACCAGGGCTGTGTAGTCATGCGCTGATCAGACCTCCTTGTGCTGGGGGGCCTGAGCGTCCTTGGCTGCTCTTCCTGATGGTTGGGTCTGTGTCGCGCAGTCCTGTTAAAACCAGCTCCAGGATGCTTTTATTCTTTTCTTTTTACACCTGTGAGACTGACTGCGACAGGGAGGAAGAAAGCGCACAATGTCCTGTCATGTGTTTCTCCTTTCAGATGTTGAAATCAAAACGGCTAAATTGGAGAACGAAGGTACCACAGCCTGTCTCCACTTTACCACCCCCCCCCCCCCCCCCCCCCCCCCCCCCCCCCCCCGTATATCCAAAATGGTCTCCTCCATCCTGTACTAATCAAACCCAGTGCATGCTGGCATGTACCAAATAGAACAGGGAGGGGTTTACGGCAGGAGGTTGGGACTGGGGGATGCTGCGTTGATTCAGTAGTGGATTATTAGCTGTGTTTGTCTTTTAATTTTGCATGAGTCTACATTGGGTTTTGGCATGAGGCTCTCATTATTACATTTGTAAACCAAGATAAAAAGACATTGACCAGAGGACAGGAAAGTGTGGTGGATGTAGTTAAACAAACTCAGCAATGCAACTGTGACTGCTCTGCTCTTTCAGGCACTGTGAACTAAAGTACATGCAGAGATACGCCCGCACGCACACACACACGCACACATACACACACCCACCTGCACCCACGCACACCCTCATACACACACCCGCATGCTCACACACGCATACACGCACCTGCGCCCATGCACACTCACATACACACGCCCGCACACACACGCTCTCACACATTAAAATGCAAACACGCACACTTGCACACACACACATGCACACACCCACGCAAACACGCACCCACGCACACATGCACACACACACATGCACATACACACACCTGCACCCACGCACACCCTCATACGCACACCCTCATACACACACCCGCATGCTCACACATGCATACACACACCTGCGCCCATGCACACTCACATACACACGCCCGCACACACACGCTCTCACACATTAAAATGCAAACACACACCCACGCACACTTGCACACACGCACACGTGCACGCACCCACGCACACATGCACACATGCACACACACACCCATGCACACACATACACACGCACTGTAAAATGTAACGGAGGCCTGGAGGTTCATTAGGAATGAATGGAGAAAAAAAGACCAGCACTCTCCTGAGCCTCTGTCAGTGTCTGTCTGTCTTTGTTGAAGGATTTGGTGGCACTAAACTACCCCCACCTCAAATAAAACTAACTTTCTCTCTCACTGCAGATATCCTGATCACCCTCATACACCCATCCTAACTCTGTCTCTGAATCATCTGCCCCCTTTGTGTCTTTTATTGTAACACTCCCTTCGATCCATCACTAACTCTGTGGTGAAGTGTTTATATGCTGGTGTGGACAGTTTGATTACACACACAGGTATCTACATTAAAGTGCCTTTCTCTCTCACTCTCCCTCCTTTCCTTTGGACTCTTTTCTTCCTGTCCTTTCATCCTCCCTCCCTCCCTCCCCCCCACCTTTTCTCCTCTCCGTCTCCTCCTGCTCTTCCAGGCGACAAAGAGAAGGCGATCCAGGAGCGAAAGGGTTGCAGTGGCCCCGCCCCTTCCGGCCGCATCGCGGCCCCGGAGCCCGCCCAGGCGTCCTTCCCCTACAGGAAGTCAGTGCCCACGCTGGCCTCAGGGAGCCTCCAGGGGTCGGAGGGCAGCGAGGGGTCAGGGGTCAGCATCAGCGTGACCTCCAGCCCGGACTCCCCCCACAGCGAGTTGTGTGAGTGCGCATTTCTGGAGATGGAAGAGGGGGGACGAGGGCGAGGGTAGGACAGGTGGAATGAGGGAGGGAAGGAGATGAATGAAGAGATGCTGGCCGAAAACGTTTTTTTTTATTTGCGACCTTGCTACAGTGACCTAGCAGCATGGTGAGAAAGTTGAGTCATGCAGGGAAGGTGAGGGGAGGAGGATGCAGGCTTTTTTTAAAGAGAAAGGAGAGACACAGGAGATGGCTGCTGTTAGGGTCTCCATTTTATTTTCAATGTTGGTCAATGTCTCACCTTAATCCCCTCCCCCCACGCCCATGCCCCCGCCCCCAGGTCTGACCAGCAGCCGCTCGGACCCCCAGTCTGTGTCCGAATCCGGGGACCTGTCTCCCGCCGGGATAATGGGGACCCTGTCCGTCTGGGAGCCCCAGCCCGCCAGCGACAACCCTCCGGAGGACGGCCCGGACAAAGAGAGGTGCGACAGGCCTCCGCGCACGCTGGCGGGGTCCGCCCGCGCGACCCGCCCGCCATTTTAGCGGCTTACGCGTGCGCCCGCCGCCGCCGCCAGAGCCCGCCTCCGCTCAGCCTCCCGTTTCAGAGCCGCTGGAGCCGTGCCGAGCGCCGCCAGGTCCGCACGCAACGCGGCCGGCTCGCGGCGTTGGCTGGGGGGAGCGCGGTGCAGCGCATTGTCCCAAGCCGTGTGCTAACGCTCGCGCCGCTGCTAGCACCACCGATGCTACTGCTGCACAGAAAAAAGCACTGGAATTTGGAGATGGTCCCTTACTGGGAGCCTGCACCCAGTCCTCCCTGCCAGCCCTGCACCCCCCCCTCCCCTGAAACCCATCTCCCCCTGACTTTCCATGTCTACCCATCTCTCTCCTCCTCCTCTTCCTCTCCCTGTCTCATGTTGCCTCTCTTTTGTGCTATACGCCTCTCTTGCATCATGCTCTCTCATGTGTGAGATACTATTTGAAGTGTCATATAATGGCTGTATCCCTTTCAGTGCATTATAGTTGAATTCACTTGCACTTGCTTAGTGTGCAAGCATGATATAAAGGTAACACATGAATGTGAGGGAAGTACGCATCAGTCATGCGTAACTAGTGAGTATTCCAGGGTGCAGAGAACAGGCTGCAGTACACCAGTGTGTTAGTTCAGTATGCACAGGACTGCTGCTGCTGACAGGTCTGATGTCATATCCTGTGTGTCGCCGCCGGCGAAAGCCGCTTTGCGTCGTGTCCCTTCTGCCGCCGCCCGTCCGCCGCTTCGCCATTGTGTTGCCTCACGAGGTGACGTCCTCCATCACGCCCGTCCTCTGTTGGAACGCCACACCAGTTAACCTCGGTAAACTGGCGAATTACCTTCACTCTAAACGGGATAGTCTGTTTTCACAGCATCTGAAGGCGGACGAGGATATTCTGGTTTTTTTTTTTTAATGTTTGACTTTAAAAAACCACAGGAAAGCGTTTAAGGGTTATTATAACGGTATGTGCTGTTCTCCTCTTTGACCTGCGGAGGTACTGAGAGAAGGCGTTGCGGTTCGCTTGCTGCACTGACCCCTGTTCAGCACGAGCAGGGGGAGTTTCCACTGGCTTTGCCGCCGTCGCGTTGCGAGGCTACGGTCCTTCGCCGTCCGCGGCCGCGTGCCGTCGGTCTCCGCGCGCTTGCTGCCCGTGCGCGCCGCGAAGGCGTGGTGTGTAACGCGTGTCGTGTCCTGTGTTTTCGCAGACGCAAGCCAAGGTGGGTCTCTCCTGCGGGGAAAGTGGACGCTCTTCGCTCGCTGACTAACAGTGCCCAGTGCACTAACACTCACACTAGACTCCCGCACCACATCAGACACTCCCTCACTATGGCTTATTGACTAAGGTTCATTCAGGCATTTTATCGGGAGTACATGCGTTGCTCCAGTGTGGGCCCCCCGTGGTCTGGCATCGAATCCGGACAGTGCCATTGGCTGGCCGCCCCAGAAATCGGCACGCGATTGGCCAAAGCCGAACCCAGGGAGGGAGCGATTTGTTCAGCCGGGGTGACTGTGACTCATCGCTCACCTGCGCCCCCCCCCCCCGCCCTCCCCCCTTGGTCAGTGGAGCACCCGCAGTCTGCTGAAGCTGCACGTGAAGTGTCCTCCTCTGACTCACGTCTGTGCAAGCTCAGCTCGCGGACTCCGGCGTGTGTCCTTTAAGCCTTCGTGAAGCATGCGCAAGGCCTTCCGTGCCAACTCATAAAGCTCATAAATAATTCATGAGCGCATGTGCAAAATTTATTCGGAGGGTTGCCATCAAATTAGGTGACATCGTGTGATAAGTCACATTTGAGAGCAGTGTTTTGAATGACATATGTCATCTCATTCTAAAAACATATTTCATTGTGAATGAGCCATAAAGAGCTACTGACGTGTTAAGTAAAATACTGCTCTCAAAATCTGACTTATCACACAATGTCACCTAATTTGACCTCAACCATTTGACCAAAAATTTGCTCATGCATACAATGAAGTGTTCACATATTTCATTGTGAATGATTCATAAAGTGCTAAGGACACTAACAATACATGTATGTACATTCTGCATCTTATGACACAAAACCAGGTAGAGCCCTTATCAAGGGTGTGCAAGCACTTCCATTTCCAGCTACACACACACACACACACAGGCACACATGCACATAGACGTACGCGCTCACATACGCGGACACACGCACACACACACACACACACACACTCACTGCATGGCTAAGTATCTTTGCGCCCGTTGTTCAATGCCACCATTGTGAAGAGGAGAAAAAGTCTTCTGTTACTGTGTTTAATTTGTATACATTTGAAAAGCTATTTAACTGCTTTAGTCGACTTAGATGTAAATAATGAGGCATAGATCAATATTTATAGTACACAAATGTGCTTGGGTATTATTTTTGCGTACAGATTGTTTAAAATACACATCTAGTTCATTACGTTTTCATACAGTATGTTAAAGAAGGCAATCTTGCAGTAATGGTGTCTCAGTACAAAGTAAGGTAAAATGCAATTTTGATACAGTCCTAATATATCCCTTTCATATTCTCATCCTCGTCTCTCTTGCTTGGTCTTTCGTTTTTCACTCCTTTTCTATATTCACTCATTTGTTTTTTTCCAATGGTTTCACTGTGTCCTAATACTGCTCTCATCCATCCACCTTTTACAATCTCACATTTCCTGTTTTATCCTTCTGTCTTTTTGCTCTTTCTCCTCCTGCCCTCTCCTTTTCTTTCCTCCTATCTCCTCCACCTCCCTTCCTGACTCCTCCCTCTCTCCTCATGACTCCTCCCGCTTCCCTCCTGACTCCTCCCTATTCCATCCTGGTCCCTCCCTCTCCCCTCCCCCTCCCCCTCCCCTCCTGACTCCTCCCCCTCTCCTCATGACTCCTCCCCCTTCCCTCCTGACTCCTCCCTCTCCCCCTCTCTTGGCCCCTCCCCTTCTCTCCTGACTCCTCCCTCTCCTCCTTGGCCCCTCCCTTTCCCTCCTGACTCCTCCCTCTCCCACTTGGCCCCTCCCCCTTCCCTTCGGACTCCTCCCCCTCCCCTCCTGGCCCCTCCCCCTTCTCGCCCCCTCCCCCAGGCTGCGTCTGGGCCGCAGCGAGAGCCTGTGTGCGGAGAGGCATCGCTCTCTCCGCGGAAACAGCGCACGAGGGAAGCAGTCTCGCTCCCGCAGCGACGTGGACCTGCAGGCGGCCGCCACCGCCACCGCCGCGCACCCCCCCTCACCATTCCCCCAGCGCTGCACTCTGTAAGACCCCCCCCCCCCACAGGATCGCTGGGAGCAGCGTATTTAAGGGTCCTGAGCGTGGGGCTCTAGACGTATCAGCCATTGCACTCTGCTGCTGAATACGCATTCAGACTCAGCTTTACTGATCACATCTCTGTGCATATTGAACTGAGTAACTGTACATTGTGCTGCTTTAAAAACAGCACAGAGCCGAATGATAAAGGCATAAGAGTCAGAGTGTAAGGCACGGGGACCCACGGGGGTCACGGGCGGGAGCTGGGGCTCTGTGTCCCGGCTCTGTTTTGGAGGGGATCCACATATAGGAACAGCACATGGGGTACGAAAGCTTACGTGCACTTTGACATTAGTTTTGAGACCCAAAGTTCAGTGGGTGCTGGTTCACTCTCCCTTGATGGGTTAGGAACTGGGCGTGTAACCTGAAGGCTGCAGGTTCGATTTTTCAGGTAGATCACTGCTGTAGCCTTAAACACCTGAATTGTGAATTGTACCCTGAATTGCTTCAATATATATCCAGCTGATGCTGTGTAAAAAAAAAATTAAAAAAAAGAAAGTATGTTGCACTGAATAAGATTATCTGCTGAATGGCAGTAAAGTAGTGCAACGAAAGAACAATCTGACGCTTGTGTGAACGTTTCACTGAAATTCAGGCACATAGGGGCATAAGTGTGTTCTGTTGGCACAGATTGCAGAAATGTGATAGAGGGATGAAAGGGTTGGGGGAGGAGGGTGGTTCTCCTGCTGAAGGTTTGCGTGTATTTGTCAGTCTTTCACTTGTTCATGTTTTTTCCCTCTATTTCCCTGTTCTCCCCATGCCACGCCCTCTGCTCTCCTCTCTCACCCTCCTCTCCCCCACTCTCTCTCCCACAATCCTTCAGTGCTGACAGTGGGGCGACGCCCTCGGAGAGCTCCCTCCCCGGCCTGGCCAACTCAGGCCCCTCCCCCACGCAGGAGGAGCTGGAGCCGAGGCTCCTGGAGCTGGAGCAGGAACCGCCCAAGTGGAGGGAGCAGGCCTCTAGCGACGCCCTTAGCAACCTCAGCAAGAAGGAGATCAAGAGACAGGAGGTTATCAACGGTAAGGGACGGGCTGGGGGATAGAGGGGTGGGGGTGAGGGGGTAATCTTGAATTGGTGGTGAAGAGATAGTGCCTGATGGTGTTTGGTTCTGCAGTGGTCATCCATTTCGGACTGTTATCAGTGTTAATCTGCCTTTGATATCTCAGAGTTTCTTCACCCTTTCAAGAAAGCAGCGTCAAATGTGGAGATGTGCAGCTCTATCGACTCAGACCGTGAAGTTTACTTTTGAAGTTTTGGACGTTGAAAATTTGTTAGGTAGTGAGACTGCTTTTTTTTTTTTTTTTTGTGAAAACAATGTACCTGTACTACACAACACCTACCGCCACATAATGCCATGGCTGTATAGCCAAGAGCAATAGTTTTGGTCTGCATTTGGTTTTGAGAGAGGGGAGAATATAGTACGTAGATGAGGATGAAGAGAGTGATGGACAGAAAAGCGAGCGAATGGAGGAATGAGGTTGTGACGGACTGGGCCCTGCCTGCCCCTGCAGAGCTATTTGCAACGGAGATGGCTCACGTGTGCATGCTGAGCGTCCTGCAGAACGTGTTCTTCCGCCCGCTGGAGCGCGAGATGATCATGCCCCTGACGGAGCTCGCCGCCATCTTCCCCAGCCTGGACGAGATCATCGACTTGCACTGTGAGTTGCGCCCCTCCCACAGCGTCCTTGTGCAGGGTCCTCTCAGATTCCGCTGTCAGACACACCCTTAGGAAACGCGCGCTTGTTTGTGTGTGTGTGTGTGTGTATGTTTGTGTGTCTGTGTCTGTGCGCGCTTGTTTGTATGTGTGTGTATGTTTGTGTTTGTGTGTGTGTGTGTGTGTGCGGTTTCCGCCAGTGTATTGCAAGTCCGGCGGCCGGCCAGGCCTAAGCATCGGGGAATTAAAAAAAAAAAAAAAAAAAAAAAGTATTTTAAAGATGTTTTTTAAACTACAGTTACAGTGAGGCGGCTCGGTTGGAAAGCTCACCAGCGACATCTGTTGAGTAAAACGTGAACGCACTATAGGAAAACAGCAGACTCTGAGATCAGTGTTCTTTGGTTCTTTACCCTCATTGTGCGTAGAGTGACGTTCAACACTTGAGGCTTCCAACTATCACAAGCTAACGTTACCTAGCAAGCCACCATTTCTTCTTTAGTAGGCTAACCTCGTTACAAACTTCCGCGTTATCACTTCATCTCGTTGGTAAGTAGGCATACATTCTTTTCATATTAACTTCAGCAGTGGTAACGTTAGACTAGTAGCATGCATGTAACGTTCGATATATTGTAACATTACATGACTTATTAATCGCCATCGAAATAACGACTTGTTTATTAATAACGTCAGCTTGATGACATTGATGTGCACGACAACGTTGTCATAATTTTTTTCCCGACCGTGAAAACTGCCGGACTTGTTTACTTTTTGGACAGATGTGGCTCCCGAGTAAATCTAGCGTTGTTTCCGTCGCATCACTTTCGACACAAAAAAATCGGAAAATCCTAAAATTTCTTCTTACGGTGAAGAGTGCCTGACCGGCAAACGTAGAAATGTGTTAACAGAGCGGCGAAATTAGGCTGTATCTAGAAATACCATCTGTGGGGAAAAAACGCTGCGGTTGAGGGTCAGGCACTTTTCACGCATACCTGCAAAATAGTCGCTTTTCGGCGAAATTCGCCGTTTTGAATCCAAAATACGTCATTTGTGTGATTCGTGTACATCCGATGAGTTTTTGAAATTGGGGGGGGCGGTAGTGGTTAACCTAGCAAGTTTTCACCGCAGGTTTTCGCCACAATCAGTTAGTAATGAGCCAATAACTGTTACACCACCGCCGTTTGTGGTGTTCATTCGCTGGGTGACGCCGTCATAAAATTTTCCCCGACCGTGAAGACTGCCTTGTTTACATTTTGGACAGATGTGGCTCGTGGGTAACTCTATCGCTGTTTCCGTCGCAGCACTTTCGACACAAGCAATGTTGGAAGCGCTATCCTAAAATCTCTTCTTACCGTGAAGTGCCTGACCCGCAACCGTAGTAATGTGTTAACACTAAATTTTACGACAACGCTAGCTAACCTTTCGAAAGTCACGTTAAACAAGTAGAAATTAACGCCGTCAGCGGTGATTAACAAATCTACCAAGTATTTTAATAATGGATTTGCATGCGTGGATTTCGAATTATTTGTATTTTCTTGTAGACCATTAAGAGCAATGGAGAAGAGTCAACGTCCTAATTGTCAAATTGTCTGTACCCATCACTTACAGCAAAGTGCTAGTTATTTTTGGCTGGACCGCAAGAGCAGGGCAGTCCTCAAAACCACATAGGCCTAGGTTTTGACCTGGTCTTGTTTTTAACGTGAAAGAAAAAGTGTGTATGTTTGTGTGTCTGTGTGTTTGTGTGTGGGTGTGTATATATGCACTTGTCAGGCTATAAAAGTAGAAGCTGGTGATGTAGATGTTGAGGTGAACTCTGCCTCAGGCGGCCTCCCTGGGCTGTTGACTGAAATAGCGGTAACGCTGGTAACTGGAGCCTGACGGCACTATAACACCAAATGCTCTCTAGAACACTGCGGCTGCCAACTCTAGAACACTGCGGCTGCCGACATTCTGTCCAGAACTCATGCGATCCCCAGAGCAGTTTTCACCGATTTACTTGTAGCCGTAATATAAATGATAAGTAATTACCGGTGTAGAAGAAACGATGGGTTCTGTTATGTGACAGATCTGCACTGGCTGTGGTAATGCTAACTGCTAGCGCTGTGCCACTACCGTGGCTTGGCTGAATGTTACTCTTAACACACGTGGGGTTTTGGAGCTAACGGCTGGGCTGCCGCTGTGCTTTGTGCGCTCCCAGATGCCTTCTACGAGAGCCTGAAGAAGCTGCGGGTGGAGGACAACTACATCGTCAGATCCGTGGGAGCGACGCTCCTGCACATGGTGAGGGGCCGCCTGGACAGAACGGGCCTTACTGACACCGAGGCTCTGCGCCTGAGCACACCTGCAGCACACCCGCGTGAGCTCAGGAGTGGGAAGAATACATGGGGGGGGGGGGGGGAGGGTGCTGGCGGATGAGGATTCATGGGGGTAAGGTGGTGGAAAGTTGGGCTGTGAGAAGAGTGTGTGCCAGTGATGGTGTTGTTCTCTCTCTCTGCACCTCCCTCTTTCCCTCTCTCTCTCTCTCTCTCTCTCTCTCATGGGCCTCAGTTTAACGGTGCAGAGGGTGAATGGTTCCAGAAGCTCACCGCTCGCTTCTGCAGTCACCAGACCTATGCCCTGGAGCAGATCAAAGCCAGACAGAAGAAAGACCCGCGATTCAACACCTTCATACTGGTAACCATCTCACACACTCGCATGCACTGCACACAACTGAGCAATATTAATGATGATTCTTGTATATTTGCACTGCCTTTCAAACGAGCTGGTTAAATAAATATTCACACTACCTCTCCTGATGTAAATGTTACTGCCGATTACAGTGGGTAAATAATATAAACTACTCTGGATACAGTACAGTAATGTTAATACAGGAGAGAGAGCAGACTGCGGAGAATGTTTAGACAGAGTGAGCGAAGATTAAACAGAGCAAAGTGATTACAAGCGGAAATGGTAAATGGTAAATGGACTGCATTTATATAGCGCTTTTATCCAAAGCGCTTTACAATTGATGCCTCTCATTCGCCAGAGCAGTTAGGGGTTAGGGGTTAAGTGTCTTGCTCAAGGACACTTCGACACGCCCAGGGTGGGGTTTGAACCGGCAACCCTCCTACTGCCAGACAATCGGTCTTACCTCCTGAGCTATGTCGCCCCATAAATGAACTCCCTGCTCTACTCTACAGGCTGTCAGTGAGATCAGAGAGAGGGCTATACTCTGTTTCACACCGGTCAGCGATGACCTTTTGCTTAGCCTGGAACTCACCCATACAGGAAACAGCACTGTCCCCCTCGATGCATCTGCGCAGCTTGTGTGCAGCATCGCACGGATGATGGAAATTGACCTTATTGTAGGTGTTTGTGTGGTAGCACCCTGCTGCGCTGCTGATAAAGCGCCTTCTCACTGCGAATGACCTTTGACCTCTGCAGGAGGCAGAGAGCAAGCCACAGTGCAAGAGACTGCAGCTGAAGGACATCATCCCCAGAGAGATGCAGAGACTCACCAAGTACCCACTGCTGCTGGAGAACATCGCCAAGAACACAGGTGTGTGTGTGTGTCCACAACGGCTGGAGAACATTGCCAAGAACACGTGTATGTGTGTGTGTGTGTGTGTGTGTCCACTGCTGCTGGAGAACATTGCCAAGAACACAGGTGTGTGTGTGTGTGTGTGTGTGTGTGTATTTGTACAGTCCTTATAATGTTGGGTAGTTCTCAGTATAAGGGAGTGTACATGCGTGTGTGTGTGTATTTGTACAGTCCTTATAATGCTGGCTTGCTCTCAGTATAAGGGCGTGTACATGCCTGCAGGTTTGTGCCTGCATGTGCGCGTATGGTGGCTTGTCCGTCGATGGGCTGCCGGCCCTCACTGTGACGTTCTCCCCCGCAGAGGACAGCGCCGAGCAAGCCAGCGTCCAGCAGGCTGCCGAGTGCTGCCGTAAAATCCTCAACCACGTCAACGAGGAAGTGAAGGATATGGAGAACCTGCTGGTGAGAGCGGGGACCTGGGTCAGCGGGGGGGGGGGGGGGGGGGGGGGGGGGCAGACGCCACCAAAACCGCGTGCGTCTGTGGTGTCCGTGCAAAACGTGCATTCGTGTCCCGTGTCCTGTGTAACTGTGTGTGCTCTCTCTCTCCCCCCACAGTCCCTGAAGGACTACCAGCGCAGGCTGGACACCTCAGGCCTCAAGCCCAGCAACGAGCTGTACGCGGAGTACAAGGTGAGGCTAGCTGACACGTCGGTCACCGGTCGGCACCCTGAGCCGACCAGAGGAGGACGGGTTTCCCCCTCCTTGAGCCTGGTTCCTTCCGAGGTTTCTCCCCATCTGCCACAGGGAGTTTCTCCTTGCCACTGTTGCCTTAGGCTTGCTCCTGTGGGGGGGGGGGGGGGTTTAGGCCAGGGTTGTCTGTAAAGCGTATTGTGACAACTGCTGTAAAATACGCTATACAAATAAAATTTGATTGATTGGGAGGCGCACAGGCAAAAAACAAATATGTTTGGAGATGAGCTCCTTGTGACTACTGTATGTCTGTCCAGATGTACTGTGATATAATCTTTTTATTTTCTCTTTTTGTCTCACACACTACTTTTTTAAAACTCTGTCACACACACACACACACACTCTCTCTCTCTCTCATTCTACCTGTCCCTCTCCCCTGTCTCACTCTCTCTCTCCCTCTCTGTCTTTTCTGTGTTTTCAGAGCCTTGACCTGACTCAGAGGAAGATGATCTACGAGGGGCCCCTCACCTGGAGAGTCACGAAAGAGAAAGCTCTCGGTACCGGTGTCTCTCACACAGTACAATCTCTCCGTCCGTGTCACTGTCTCGACAGCCCAGTCAACAGTGGGATGAAATTTCCTTGCCAGATAACGAGGTGCTGTCAGGCAGACAATTTGCAGATAACAAGTGATGGCTACGTGTGTACATCTCTCTCTCTTTCTCTCTCTCTCTCTCTGTCCTCTGTCTCTAGCTGTCTATAGCCCTCTCTCTCGTAAGATTCACTTAGCTGCACATTCAGAGCCTGTGTTTTCCAGCGTAGTCAGGCGAGTGAGGTGAAGGTGGTTGTCGTTGCCGGACGCTGACGTCGTGCCCTTGAGCAAGGCGCTTAACCTGCGTTGCTTCAGTGTACGTCCAGCCGTATAAATGGATGCAGTGTGAAGCTGTGTAAAAAAGCTGTGTGAGTCGCTCTGGATAAGAGCGTTTGCTGAATGCCTGTAGTGTGACGTAATGCTGTTTGATGGTTCCAGACGTGCAGTGTGTGCTGCTGGGGGACCTGTTGGTGCTGCTGCAGAGGCAGGACGACAGGATGGTGCTCAAGTGCCAGAGCAAGAGCAGCGGGGGGGTGCAGGAGGGGAAGCAGATGCTCAGTCCCATCATCAAGCTGGAGTCCGCCTTCCTGAGGGAGGTGGCCACAGGTGAGCCTGTCCACTGCACCGCCGACGCGCTCTCTCAAACGCACTGGTGCTGACGCGCTCTCTCAAACGCACTGGTGCTGACGCGCTCTCTCAAACGCACTGGTGCTGACGCACTCAAACGCACTGGTGCTGACGCACTCAAACGCACTGGTGCTGACGCGCTCTCTCAAACGCACTGGTGCTGACGCACTCTCTCAAACGCACTGGTGCTGACGCACTCTCAAACGCACTGGTGCTGACGCACTCGCTCGCTCTCCACCCTGTCACCTCCATAACCACCCTCGCTGTATCACACTCAATCCTGTCACCCTGTTCCTGCCAGACAACAAGGCCTTCTACGTGATCTTCACCTGGGACAGCGGGGCGCAGATCTACGAGCTGGTGGCGCACTCCGTGGTGGAGAGGAAGAAGTGAGTGCGTGCAGGCGAGGGGGATTGGGGTGATGGGGGTCAGGATTGGGGGTCCTCTCTGGGGAGAAAGTGGGTGTTTGTGGGGAGGAGAGGGGGCGATTGGGGTTGATGCCGGGCAGGTTTGGGGGGTGCACTCTGACCCGTGTCTGTGTCCTCAGCTGGACAGGGCTGATCAAGACCGAGATGGACGAGCTCAAGCAGACCAGGAGCTCCAGCATAGAGAGACAGCGGACCAGCAGCCTGGGAACAATGGGAGGAGCACTGCTCTACAGCCCCACCACGTGAGTGGGGGGGGGGGGGGGATTGAGGCTGGGGAGAATGTAACTTTTTGATGATGCACCTGAATTTGCTCAAAGATTTTGTGGTGATCATCTAGAAAACATGTCTATGTGTTAAACAAACAGAAAGTCATAAAATCGTAATGCACTTTCTGCTCTAGAGTGGTTGGTGTTTGGGTTGGGGTTGAAAGAGGTAATCCTGAGAAGACATTCATTCTCAATGGCACAGAGGCCATTTTATGCTGTTTTATTGATGTATGATGCTCTTTACTATGCAGTTTTATGGCTCCTTGGATTCTGGGGAATGGGACCTAGATAGGATTTGAAATATTCTTGCACACACACACACACTCACGCACACACACTCACACTCACACACACACACACACACACACACACACACACTCACGCACACACACAGTCACACACACACGCACACACATGCATCCACACTCACACTCACACACACACACACTCACTCACGCACGCACACACACACACACAGTCACACACACACACACGCACGCACACACACACACTCACTCACACACACACACTCACGCACACACGCACACACACACTCACACACATACACACTCACACACTCACTCACACGCACACTCACACTCACACACACGCACACACACTCACACACACATACACACACACACACACACTCACTCACACGCACACACACAGAGTTGTAAATCCTCTGTTTTTGGTTTTTGTTCCTCAGTCTGCAGCCCCCGTCGAGCCCCACAGAGAACGGAGACCTGGCTCTGAAGCACAGCTCTGGTGAGTCCCGCCCGTGGGCTGAACCCGCTTTGCCCCGTTAGCTTTGGGGCTTCCCCAAGCCTCTCATCTGATAGGCCCCCAGCCCCCTAAACCACAGCCACTGCTGCAGGGCTGTCAACCGCCAGTCCTCCAGTCCTGAAGGTTCTTGTGGTTTCCTTTCAGTCAGCAGCCAATTAAGGCCTTGAGAATCGAGCTGTGTGGACTCTTTAGCCAATCAGTGACTCTGATGAGTCAGCGCTGCTGACGCACTCTGAAAACCAACACTGTGGCCCTTCGGATTGGTGATTGACAGCCCACAGACTAGTTTGACACCCCTGCACTGCAGACTGCCATGCAGTTGCTGGTTAGCACACCAGCACATGGAAGTGTGCATTCTATGCACCTTTTATAACTGATATTAGATATTGTACACACAGTGTATACATAAATAAATCATAAATACAGTAGTCCTTAATATTGACAGTGTCTGTTAACAAGGAGTATTCGGTTATGTCTATGTCTATGTCTATTTGGTTATGGTTAAGTCTATCGTGTAATTTATGAAAGATGGAAATTGAAATGGAAAATATTTCTTACATTTTGCTACAGACCGCTGGGGCTCCCTGCACCCCAGTTTGGGAGCCATTTTAGTTCAGAGATCTTAAACTCAGACATATTAGAACAACAACAAAAAAACCAAGACTACTGTTATCAATTCAGATTAAGTCAAGTAACGGTTCATTCATATTTAATTACATGTACAGAGAATGAGTTACAATTGATAAGTGCATTTCTGAATGTTTTTCGTTGCTCGTGAAACCCACAGATCAAGATAAGGACAGCCTCTCTGAAGAGAAGGGCGGAGACCTAAACCATTCACTGATGGATTATTTCTCGGCCAATGGCTTCGATTTGATCGCTCACAATAACTCCCCGCAGGAGAAGATGGCCAATGGGGCACTGGAAGAAGGTGAGGGCTGTTGAAATTTGACTGGCTGTTGAGTAAATGGTATTATATGTGACACATGTACTACTGGGCATAGTAACCTACACTCAGCATTCAGTTCCCCTTCTTCTGCTCTTCGGCCTTTTCAGTTCTTCATGTGGGTTGGGTGTATAAATTACCTCCCGTTCATCCTTCACTGCTCAATCTCTCTCTCTTTCTGTCTCCTTCCTTCCCTCCCTTCCTCCCCCCATTAAGAGTGTGATCCATTGTGGGCAGTTTGTTTGGCAGAGAGGATTATTTTTTTCATTTTTAATTTTGGTATATGAGCTGAGGGGTGTCTTAGGATGCATTGGGGATGGGTGTATTAACGTATACTCAAATGCCTGTAATTTAATCTATCCCAATGTTTCCCTCTATCTCTTTCACACAGTCGCATCCCTGAAGAGTATATTTGCGGCCGGCCAATCAGAGAACTCGCTGCCCGAGAGCGAAAACGGTGGCGTGGCTCCTGATAGGCTGGATCAGGAGGCAGAGAGCTGTCAGTCAGCAGGTAGGATGCGTGGCGTTATTAGGGTCCGTAGCTCTAGAACTCCAGGTCGCTTCGTGTCTGCACTGTGAGCGCCGAGGCGGAGAGAAGCAGGAAGGCTAGCAGCGCTAACGTGGAGACGGAGTGTGGCACAGTGGGTAAGGAACTGCGCTTGTAACCGAAAGGTCGCCGGTTCGATTCCCGGGTAAGGACACTGCCGTTGTACCCTTGAGCAAGGTACTTAACCTGCATTGCTTCAGTATATATCCAGCTGTATAAATGGATACAATGTAAAATGCTGTGTAAAATGTTGTGTAAGTCGCTCTGGATAAGAGCGTCTGCTAAATGCCTGTAATGTAATGTAATGTAAAATGCACTTCTCTGAGCCACTTGGGCTAAAAGCCTCCGCTAAATGACAGTTGCTAAACTACAGTTTCTAAATGATTCAAATGTACCTCAGTACTGTGTGTGTGTGTGTGTGTGTGTAGCATGGCGCTAAGCACAGATACACTGCAGATAGGCTGTAAATGAGCCTGCTTTACTTTACTCTTTACTCTTCCCTCAGAAGAAGGGGCTGGTCAGGAGGGAGCGGTGGACGGGGAGCAGGCAGGAGGGGAGGACGGAGAGACGAAGGACAGAGAAGATGGAGGGCCCGGCGGGCCGCTGGTGCTGTCGCCGGAGAGGGTGGAGGAGGTGCAGAGGCGTCTCC